>NC_037668.1:95059285-95226261 GCF_003255815.1 Theropithecus gelada | reverse complement strand
TTCCTTCCTTCCTTCCTTCCTTCCTTCCTTCCTTCCTTCCTTCCTTCTTTTTTCTCTCTCTCTCTTTCTCTTCTTTTTTTTTTTTTCTTGAGACAGGGTCTTGCTCTGTCACCCAGGCTGGAGTGCAGTGGCATAAGCACAGATCACTGCAGCCTCGACCTCCCAGATTCAAGTGATCCTCCCACCTTAGCCTTCTGAGTAGCTGGGATCACAAGTGCATGTCACTACACACAGCTAATTTTTTATTTTTTTTGTTAGAGAGAGACAAGGTTTTGCTACATTGGCCAGGCTGATCTCAAACTCCTGGGCTCAAGTGATCCTCCTGCCTCAACCTCTCAAAGTGCTTGGATTACAGGCATGAGCCAACATGCCTGGCTCCATTCCTTTTTCTATTTCTATAGCCTCAAAGGTGCCTAATCTTTGTGAATATATTAGGCATCTTTCTAATCCATCTTTCATATATTTATTTAGACAAATTCCTATCCTTGAAATTTAGTGTTATTTCGTGCATATGTGTTGAATTTTCATGAAATGTATTGGGAGATAAATCTAATGCTTTTTCTTTTTTTCACTCAACATTATGTTTCTGTGACATAAACATCCTGCTTGCTGTTATGTAAATCCGACTCATTTTTTCAGACTGCTACCTAAACCCTTTACTTGTCCAATATTTGAGTGACAAGCAGGAAGTTCTTTTGGAGTGTTTGCAAACACAAACAAGGATGCAATGAATATTCTCTTGCATGTTCTCTTGTGTGCCTGTGCAAGAATGTTTCTGTGTTTCTGGATATATATGCATAGAATTCCTTGATTATAGAGCAAATTCACGTATTGTTTTACAAAATACTGCCAGATTTATCTCTAAAATAGCCAGTTGACATTCCAGCAAGAAAAGCATGAAAGCTCTCATTTCTCCACCAATATTTTCTGATTTTCTAATTTTTATCAATCTGGTATATACAACGTAGTATTTAATTGTGGTTTTATTTTCATTTTTCTGAATTTTTTTTTTTTTTTTTGAGATAGAGTCTTGCTCTATCTTGCCCAGGCTGGAGTGCAGTGGCACCATCTCAGCTCACTGTGGCCTCCGCCTCCCAGGTTCAAGCAATTCTCCTGTCTCAGCCTCCCGAGTAGCTGGGACTACAGGCGTGTGCCACCACACCCGACTAATTTTGTATTTTTAGTAGAGATGGGGTTTCACCATATTGGCCAGGCTGGTCTCAAACTCCTGACCTCAAGTGATCCACCTGCCTCGGGCTCCCAAAGTGCTGGGATTACAGGTGTGGGCCGTCGCACCCCGCCATTTTTCTGATTTCTTATGAAGCTGAGTTTCTTTTCATATATTACTAGTTATTTGACTTTCTCTTCTGTGAACTGCCAATTCATATACTTCACTCATTTCCATTGGGTTTCCTGCATTCTCTCTGATTTGCAGACAGCTTTTTGTATTCTAGATTTTAATCTTAACTTACCAGTTTTCAACAGTATCTTACCCTAGCCTGTCAACTCTCTGATAACTTAATGACATATATATAGCTACTTTGATCTTGGTAAATTTATCCATGGCTTGTGTACTTTACATCTTATTTATGAAATCCTTCTATTCTAGGGTCATGAAGATACTCAACTACATTTTCTCCTATTGGTTTTGTTTTACCTTTCACATTTAGGTTTTTAAATTCAAATCCAACAAAAGGGTTTTTTTTTATGGGGGAGAATAAATTTTACTACTTTTCCACCTGGTGAGTCAATTTTTCCCTATGTCATCACATTTGGCATCTCATCCCTGTCATATACCAAGTTTCACATAATCATGGGTCTGTGTCTGGGTTGACCACTTTACCAGAAAATAGTGTTCATGTTACCAGGCTTTGTAATGTCTGACTATTTAGTCAGTGAAGTCCTTTCCTTTTTGCTCTTCTTTATTTTGTTTATTTATTTATTTTGAGACAGAGTCTCCCTCTGTTGCCTAGGTTGGCATGCAGTGGTGCAATCTTGGCTCACTGCAACCTCTGCCTCTGGGGTTCAAGCGATTCTCCTGCCTCAGCCTCCCGAGTAGCTGGGATTACAAGCGTGTGCCACCATGCCTGGCTAATTGTTTGTATTTTCAGTAGAGATGGGGTTTCACCATGTTGGCCAGGCTGGTCTTGAACTCCCGACCTCAAGTGATCCATCCACCTTGGCTCCCAAAGTGCTGGGATTACAGGTATGAGCCACCACACCTGGCCAATACTTTTGGTTTGCTCTTTAAATGGCATTTTATTTTCCACTACTTTTTCTACTGCTAATCTGTGTGCGTTATTCTGGCAAACCTACTAAACTAATAATTTGTCTGCTACCCTTGCTGAATGTTTCATGTAAATAATTTTATTAGCAACACACTTAAAACATATCCTCTTTACAATCTTTGAATTAAATTCCTTATTTCCTTTTTTGGTTCCTATCTTATTGCAAGTTTTCAAGAGAACATGCCTATATCGTTTTCTTGAGATCATGTATGCTGCATGTTTTTGGTAGAAAGTCTTTAAAATGCTAGAAAGTTTTCTTTTATTCATAGTTTTCAGAGTTTTTATTTTTATGAAATACATTTATTAAAGTTTTATTAACTTTTTTTTTTTTTTTTTTTTNTTTTCTTGAGATCATGTATGCTGCATGTTTTTGGTAGAAAGTCTTTAAAATGCTAGAAAGTTTTCTTTTATTCATAGTTTTCAGAGTTTTTATTTTTTTGAAATACATTTATTAAAGTTTTTTTAACATTTTTTTTTTTTTTTTTTTACATCTGGTAAAAACACATCCTTTTTTTTTTCTCTCTTTCAGTTCTAATGTGATAAATTACATGGATACATTTTTCTGATATTGACCCATCCTTGTATTCTTGGGATCAACCCTACTTGATCATTCTGTAGTTTTCTTTTTTGACTGAGACTTTCGAAAAATAGACTTTATTTTTTAGAAACAGTTTTAGGTTCTAAACAGAATTGAGCAGAAGGTATAGAGATATCCCATATACCTCTGTCCCTACATATGCACAGCCTCTCCTAATATCAAAATCCTGTATCAAAGTGGAACATTTGTTACAATCGATGAACCTACATTGACACATCATTATCACCAAAGTCCATCATTTACATTAGGGTTTATTCTTGATGTTGTACATTCTATGGGTTTCGGCAAATGTATAATAACATGTATTCACTATTATAGTATCATACAGAGTGGTTTTACTGCCCTAAAAGTCCTCTATGCTTCATGTATTCATCTCTCCCTTCCTCCACCCTTGGCAACCACTAAATCCTTTATCTATAGTTCTGCCTTTTCCACAACATCATATATCTGGAATCATACAGTATGTAGCCTCTTTTTTTTTTTTTTTTTGCGGGGGGATGGAGTCTCCCTCTGTCCCCCAGACTGGAGTGCAGTGGCGAGATCTCAGCTCACTGCAAGCTCCGCCTCCCGGGTTCATGCTGTTCTCCTGCTTCAGCCTCCCGAGTAGCTGGGACTACAGGCGCCCACGACCACGCCCGGTTAATTTTTTGTAGAGACGGGATTTCACCGTGTTAGCCAGGATGGTCTCGATCTCCTGACCTCGTGATCCGCCCATCTGAGCCTCCCAAAGTGCTAGGATTACAGGCGTGAGCCACCACGGACAGCCGGTATGTAGCCTTTTCAGATTGGCTTCTTTCACTTTGTTACATGCATTTAGGGGTACTCCAAATCTTTTCGTGGTTTGAGAACTCATTTGTTTTTACCACCAAGTAATATTTAAATATTTAATTATCTACAAGGACCACCATTTATTTATCTATTCACCTACTGAATAATATCTTGGTTTTTTTTCCCTCAAGTTTTGGCAATTGTAGACAAAACCATGTAAACATTCATGTGCAGGTTTTTGTGTGGATATACGTTTTGAGCTCTTTTGGGTAAATACCAAAGAGTGTGATTGCTAGATCATATGGTAAGAGTATGTTCAGTTTTGTAAGAAACTGCCAATTTCTCCAAAGTGGCTCTTCCATTTGCATGCCCATTAGCACTGAATGAGAGTTTTTGTTACTCCACATCCTTGCCAGCATTTTGTGTTCTCAGTGTTTTAGATTTTAGCCATTCTAGTAGGTGTATAGTGATACCTCATTGTTGCGTTAATTTGCAATTGTCTAATAACATATGATGTTGGTCATCATTTTACATGCTTATTTGCCATCTTCTTTGGCGAGGTATCAATTGCATCTTTTGCTCATTTTTGATTGGTCGTCCCTTTTCTTATTGTTAAATTTTAAGTGTTCTTTGTATATTTTGGATAACAGTGCTTTATAAAGTATGTCTTCTGCAAATATTTTCTGTAGTCTGTGTCTTCTCACTCTCTTGATAGTGTCTATCACAGAGCAGACATTTTTAATTCTAATGAAGTTCAGCATACCAATTCTTTCTTTCATAGATCATGTCCCTGGTCTTGTATCTAAAAAGTCATTGCCATACCCAATGTCATCTACATTTCCTCCTATGTTATCTTCTGAACGTTATATAGTTTTTCATTTTATAGTTAAGTCTATGATGCACTTTGAGTTAATTTATTGTGAAGAGTTAAGGTCTATGATTCATTTATTTTTGCATATAAATGTCCAGTTGTTCCAGCACCATTTGCTGAAAAGACTGTCTTTGCTCCATTGTATTACCATTGTTCATTTGTAAAGATCACTTGAATATAATTATGTGGGCCTATTTCTTGATTATCTATTCTATATCATTGATTTATTTGTCTATTGTTTCACCAATACAGTGGGTGAGAGGGTACATCCTTGGTTTGTTCCTTATCTTAGTGGAAAAACTTCCAGTTTCTCATCATTAAATATGATATTAACTGTAGGGTTTTTGCAGATTTTTTTTTATCAAGTAGATGAAATTCCCTTCTCTTCCTAGTTTGCCAAAAGTTTTTAATCATGAATGCATGTTGGTTTTTGTCAAATGCCTTTTCTGCATCTATTGATGTGATCATCTGATTTTCTTCTTTAGCCTGTTATATAATGAATTGCATTATTTGATTTTTTTTTTTTTAATTTTAAAAAAAAGTAGTGACAAGGTCTGGCTATGTTGCCCAGACTGGTCTCAAACTCCTGGGCTCACGCGGTCCCCCCACCTCGGCCCCCTAAGGTGCTGGGATTACAGGCATGAGCCACCATGCTCAGTCACATTAACTGATTTTTAAATATTGAACCAGATTTGCATACCTGGAGTAAATCCCACTACACTGGTCATGGAGGATAATTTTTTTTCATATATTGTTGGATTTGATTTGCTAATATTTTGTTGAGGATTTTTGCATCTATGTTCATGTGAGATACTGGTCTGCCATTTTTTTTTCTTGTAATATTTTTGGTTTTGGTATTTGGCCTAATATAATGAGTTTGGAAGTGTTTTCTCTGGTTTTATCTCCTGGAAGAGATTGTAGATAATTAGTATGATTTCTTTTCCTTAAACATATGGTAGAATTCACCAGTGAACTCATCTGAGGCTAGTCCCTTCTGCTTTGGAAGGTTATTCATTATTGATTCAATTTCATTAATAGGTATAGACCTATTCAAATTGTCTATTTCCTCTTGTGTTAGTTTTGGCAGATTGTGTCTTTCAATGAATTGGTCCATTTCATCTAGATTATCAAATTTGTGGGCACAGAGTTGTTCATAGTATTTAATGATTATCCTTTTGATAACATGGGATCAGTGATGAGAGCCCCTTTTTATTTATGATATTGGTAATTTTCATCCTCTTTCTCTCTTTTTCTTAGTTAACCTGGCTAGAAATTTTATAAATTTTATTGATCTTTTTAAAGAATCAGCTTTTGGTTTCATTAATTTATGTCTTTATTCCAGTTTTGAATTTCATTTATTTCTGCTCTGATTTTTATTATTATTACTACTTGCTTACTTTGGGGTTATTTGATCCATTATTTTTTTAGTTTCCTAAGGCAAAAGCTTCGATTATTGATTTTAGACCTCTCTTCTTTTCTAATGTATTCATTCAATGTTATAAATTTTCCTCTAAGCACTGATTTTGCTGCATTCCATAAATTTTGATGTTTTATTTTTATTTTCAATTAGTTCAAACTATTTCAAAATTTCTCTTGAGAAATTGATCTCTTATTCTTTGACCAATGTTTTATTTAGAAGTTGTTGTTTAATCTCTATTTTGGGATTTTCCAGCTATCTTTGTTACGATTTCTAGTTTATTTCCCCTGTGGTCTGGGAGCAGACAGTGCATGATATCTATTTTTTTAAATTTGTTAAAGTGTATTTTATGGCCCAGAATATGGTCTATCTTGGTGAATGTTCCATATAAGCATGAGAAGAATGTCTATTATGCTGTTGTTAGATGAATTTGGCTACAGATGTCAATTATGTTTAGTTGATTGAGGATGCTGTTGAGTTCAACTATGTCTTTAATGATTTTCTGTCTGCAGTCTTTGTCCTGTCTGCAGCATCTGTCCATTTCTGACACAGTGGTCTTGAAGTCTGACTATGATAGTGGATTCATCCATTTCTCCTTGCAGTGCTATCAGTTTTTGGCTCATGCATTTTGATTGTCGTTAAGTCCACACACATTAAAGATTGTTATGCTTTCTTTGAGAATAGACTCCTTTATCATTAAGTAATGTTCCCAGTTGCCACTGATAACTTTCTCTGCTTCGAAGTCCATTCTGTCTGAAATTAATACAGCTACTCCAGCTTTTTGGCTAATGTTAACATGGCATATCTTTCTCTATCTGTTTACATTTGCTCTATATGTGTCTATTTTAAAATTTATTTATTTATTATGAGACGGAGTCTCCTTCTGTCTCATAGGCTGGAGTGCAGTGGTGTGATCTCGGCTCACTGCAGCCTCCACCCCCTGGGTTCAAGCGATTCTCCTGCCTCATCCTCCCAAGTAGCTGAGATGATAGGCGTGCACCACCACGCCCGGCTAATTTTTGTATTTTTAGGAGAGACAGAGTTTCACTATGTTGGCCAGGCTGGTCTTGAACTCCTGACCTCAAGTGATCCACCTGCCTCAGCCTTCCAAAGTGCTGGGATTACAGGCGTGAGCTACTGTGCCAGTCTATATGTCTGTATATTTAAAGTTGGTTTCTTATAGACAACTATAGTTGAGTCTTGTTTTTTATCCACTTTGACTGTTTTGTAATTGCTGTTTTTAGTCCAGTGATGTTCAAAATAACTTGATGGAGTTGGAGTAATATGTACTACATGTGTTACTATTTTCTATTTGTTGCCTTTGTCATCTATCCCTTGTTTTGTCATTCTTTTTCTGCCATTTGTGGTTTTAATTGATCAGTTTATATGATTTCATTTTCTGCCCCTTTTTAGCATATCAGTTACATTTCTTTTAAAATGGTTTTTAGTGTTTGCTCTACTGTTTGCAATATACATTTACAACTAATTTAAGTTCCCTTTCAAATAACAATATACTGCTTCATGAGTAGCAGAAATACCTTAAATAGCAAAATAATCCAAAGTCCTCCCTCTTATCCCTTGCTGGGATTCATTGCTATCATTCATTTCACTTATATATAAGCATGCATAAGCATTTATAATACACAAACATATGTAATCAAATACATTGTTACTATTGTTGTTTTGAATAAACTGCTGTTAAGTCGATTAAGAATAAGAATAATTGGCCAAGCACGGTGGCTCATGGATGCAATCCCAGCACTTTGGGAGGCTGAGGCAGGTGAATCACCTGAAGTTGGGAGTTCGAGACCAGCCTGACCAACATGGAGAAACCCCGTCTCTACTAAAAATACAAAATTAGGTGGGCATGGTGGCACATGCCTGTAATCCCAGCTACTAGAGAGGCTGAGGCAGGAGAATCACTTGAACCTGGAAGGCAGAGGTTGTGGTGAGCCGAGATCACCACTGAACTCCAGCCTGGGCAACAAGAAGGAAATTCTGTCTCAAAAAAAAAAAAAAAAAGAATAAGAATAATCGGCTGGGCGCAGTGGCTCACGCCTGTAATCCCAGCACTTTGGGAGGCCGAGGCGGGTAGATCACAAGGTCAGGAGATCGAAACCATCCTGGCCAACATAGTGAAACCCCGTTTCTACTAAAGATACAAAAATTAGCTGGGTGTGGTGGCACGTACCTGTAATCCCAGCTACTTGGGAGGCTGAGGCAGGAGAATTGCTTGAACCAGGGAGTTGGAAGTTGCAGTGAGCCAAGATCATGCCACTGCACTCCAGCATGGTGACAGAGCGAGACTCTGTCACAAGAAAAAAAAAAAAAGAGTAATTAAAGTTTGTATTTTACCTTCACTTATTTCTTCTTTGATGTTCTTCCTTCTTCTATATAGTTCCAAGTTTCTGACCTATCTCATTTTCCTTCTCTTTGAAAAACTTCATTTCACATTTTTTGCTAGGCAGGTCTACTGGCAACAAATTTATTCAACCTTTATCTGGGAAGTCCTTATTTCTCCTTCACTTTTGAAGAATAATTTCACAGGGTATAGACTGCTAGGTTGGTGGGCTTTTTTTCTCTCGATACTTTAAATATTTTACTCTACTCTCTTCTTGCTTGCATGGTTTCTTTCTTTTTTTCTTTTTTTTCCTTTTCTTTTATGAGATGGAGTCTAACTTTGTTACCCAGGCGGGAGTACAGTGGTGTGATTTCGGCTCACTGCAACCTCTGCCTCCCAGGTCCAAGCGATTCCCTTGCATCAGCCTCCCAAGTAGCTGGGATTACAGGCACACGCCACCATGCCCAGCTAATTTTTGTATTTTCAGTAGAGACAGGGTTTCACCATGTTGGCCAGGCTGGTCTTGAACTCCTAACCTCAGGTGATCCACCCACCTCGGCCTCCTAAAGTGCTGGGATTACACGTGTCAGCCACCGCGCCCGGCCTACATGTTTTCTTTGAAGAGGCCAGGCTGGTCTTGAACTCCTAACCTCAGGTGATCCACCCACCTCAGCCTCCTAAAGTGCTGGGATTACATGTGTCAGCCACCGCGCCCGGCCTGCATGTTTTCTTTGAAGAAGTTAGATGTAATTCTTATCTTTGGTCTTATATACATAAGTTTTCTTTTTCCTGTGGCTTCTTTCAAGAGTTTTTTCTTTATCTTTGATTTTCTGCAGTTTGAATGATGTATGTAGGTATAGTATTTGTTGTGGGTGGAGGGTGCCATTTACCCTGTTTGGTGTCCTTTAAGGTTCCTGGGTCTGTGGTTTGGTGTCTGACATTAATTTGAGAAATTGTCATTCATTATTGTTTCAAGTATTTCTTTCATTCTTTTCTTTTTTTTTTTACCTTCTGGTATTTCCATTATGTGTATGTTACATCTTTTGTAGTTGTTCCACAGATTTTGTATATGCTGTTATGTTTTTTTAGTCTTTGTTCTCTTTGCTTTTCAGTTTTAGCGGTTTCTATTGACGTATCTTGAAGCTCAAAAACTCCTCTCCCAGATATGTCTATTTTACAAATTACCCATCAAAGACATTCTTCATTTGTTACACTGTTTTTGATCTCTAGCATTTCTTTTTTGATTCTTTCTTAGAATTCTAATCTCTCTGATTACCCTGCCCATCGGTTTTTGCAGGTTTTCTACTTTAACTGTTAGAACCCTTAGCATATTAATCATAGTTGTTTTAAATTCCTGGTCTGATAATTCCAACATCCCTGCCATATGCAAGTATGGTTCTGATGCTTGCTGTGTCTCAACAAACTGCTGTTTTGTTGTTGTTTGTTTGTTTTTTGCCTTTTAGTATGCCTTATAATTTTTTGTTGAAAAGTGGATACGATTTACTGAGTAAAAGAATATGCAGTAAATGGGCTTTTAGTAATGTGGTAGAAAGGTGTCGGGGGAGAGGAAGCATTCTATAACCCTGTGATTACATCCCTGTCTTTTTGTGAGCCTGTGCTTCTGGACTGGGAACTTCCCAGTACTTATCAGTATTCCCCCCTTAAGTGGGATAGGATGGCTACAGTGGGCTGGAGTTGGGTATTTTCCTTCTCCCACCTAGAAGAATAGAGGGGATTGGAGTTGGGTATTTCCTTTCCCTCCACATAGAAGGCCAGACTAGGATGGAATTAGATATGTTCCTCCCACCAGGTTGGTTAGGTTCTGATAAAACTCCAATAGTTCAGCCCTGTTAAAACAGTTTCCTTGGAGGGCAGGGCTTGTTAAGAACAGAATACTCTGGTGTATTTTTTTTTTTGAGGTGGAGTTTCACTCTGTCACCCAGGCTGGAGTGCAGTAGAGTGATCTTGGTTCACTGCAACCTCCGCCTCCTGGATTCAAGTGATTCTCCTGCCTTAGCCTTCCAAGTAGCTGGGATTACAGGCACGCACCACCACGCCTGGCTAATTTTATTTTTAGTAGAGACAGGGTTTTGTCGTGTTGGCCAGGCTGGTCTCAAAACTCCTGACCTCAAGTGATCTGCCCGCCTTGGCCTCCCAAAGTGCTGGAATTGCAAGGCATGAGCCACTGCACCTGGCCAACTCTGATGTATTTTATAACGGTTCCTTTTTCCCTCCCACTGAGAGAAACATGGGAGATTTTTCTGATATTCACTGCGAGAACCTGGTCAAGCTCCATTTATTTATTTATTTATTTATTTATTTATTTATTTATTTTTGCTCCTGAGACAGTCTCGCTCTGTCACCCAGGCTGGAGTTCAGTGGCACCATCTCAGCTCACTGCAACCTCTGCCTCCCGGGTTCAAGTGATTATCCTGCCTCAGCCTCCCAAGCAGCTGGGATCACAGGCATGCACTACCACGCTGGCTAATTTGCATTTTTAGTAGAGATGGGGTTTCACCATGTTGGCCAGGCTGCTTTCGAACTCCTGACCTCTAGTGATCCGCCTGCCTCAGCCTCCCAAAGTGTTGGGATTACGGGTGTGAGCCACCGCACCCAGCCCCTGGTCAAGCTCCTTAAGGTAAAACTCACAAAACTGTGAGGACCTCCTATGACTGATCCCCAGTGGAGATTTTAACTCTCAGATTTGTCCGTTCTGAGCCTCCAGCAATTTGTGAGTTACATACAGTTCAGGTTTTCCTACCTCAGCACTGGTTCCCATGAAGTTTTCTGCTTGGGGATTTTTGCTATGGTAATTTGTGATTCTCTGTATTTACCTGTCTGTCTCTTCAATTTTCAGGGCAGTGGCTTGCCACATAGCCTCGCTTCTCTCATAGGTCAAAGAAGAAGTATTGATTTTCCAGTTTGTTGAGTTTTTACTTGTTATTATGACAGAATGATGACCTCCAAAGTGCCTTAGATGCTAGACTGGAAACTGAAAGTATCACCACTAGGTTTTTTTTGTTTGTTTGTTTGTTTTTTGTTTTTTCTGAGATGCTCTGTTGCCCAGGCTGGAGTGCAATCACACGATCTCGGCTCACTGCAACTGCCACCTCCCAGATTCAAGTGATTCGCCTGTCTCAGCCTCCAGAGTAGCTGGGATTACAGGCACATGCCACGATGCCCAGCTAATTTTTCTATTTTTAGTAGATACAGGGTTTCACCATGTCGGCCAGGCTGGTGTTGAACTCCTAACCGCAAGTGATCCACCCAACTCAGTCTCCCAAAGTGCTGGGATTACAGTTGTGAGCCACTGCGTGTGCGGCCTCCACTAATTTTTAATAAATGTGTTGAATCCACATCTCTCATTCATCAAGTTATATGTCAATGTTCATAAGTGATTTAGGCAATAACTTTCCTTGTGTTACCTTTATCTGGTTTTAATACCAAAGTTAAATTAGTCTTAGGAAACAGGTTAGACAGCTTTCTTTATTTTATATTTTCCATAGCCACTTGAAGTAACATTGAATTCAGAATTCAGTTGTAAAACAATTTGGGGCTGGGGCTTTTTTGGAGGGCATGTTGTATGTAAATGAGTTTTTTATTCTTTTTTTTTTCTTTTTGAGACAGAGTCTTGCTTTGTCACCTAGGCTGGAGTTCAGTGGCATAATCTCGGCTCACTGCAACATCTGCCTCCTGGGCTCAAGCCATTTTCGTGCCTCAGCCTCCCAAGTAACTGGAACTACAGGTGTGCACCACCATGCCTAGCTAATTTTTGTATTTTTGTGGAGACGGGGTTTCACGATGTTGGCCAGGCTGGTCTGGAACTCCTGGCTTCAAGTGATCTGCCTGCCTTGGCCTCCCAAAGTGCTGGGATTATGGGCATGAGCCACTGCATCTGGGCTAAGTTTTTTATTCTTATTTCAACCTCTTTAATAGTTATTACTTAAAATTTAAAAAAAAATGTTGTGCCAATTTTTTAGCTTTTACAATATTTAACGATAAGTTTATTTCACCTAGGTTTGAAAGTTTACTTTTACTAGGGGAAAATATTCTTTCCCTCTTGTTTTGCTTGGCGTTTTATTTGCATCTTCTCTCTCTCTCTTTTATCCTTATATCTTGTTCCTCTGAATTTATTACTTAAGTTGTCTCTCTTTTTAATTTTTTAAACTTTAATTTCAATTAATTTTTTTTTTTTTTTTTTTGAGATGGAATTTCGCTCTTGTTGCCCAGGCTGGAGTGCAATGGTGCAATCTCGGCTCACTGCAACCTCTGTCTCCTGGCTTCAAGTGATTCTCCTGCCTCAGCCTCCCAAGTAGCTGGGATTACAGGCCCCCACCACCATCCCCAGCTAATTTTTGTATTTTTAGTAGAGACAGGGTTTCACCAGGTTGGCCAAGCTGGTCTCGAACTCCTGACCTCAGGTAATCCACCTGCCTTGACCTCCCAAAGTGCTGGGATTACAGGTGTGAGCTGCTGTGCCCAGCCAGTTCTCTCTCATTTTTAAATGATAGTTTAGCTGGAGAAACATTTCTGGATTTAAAGTTCTTTCCTTTCTTCCATTTGAAGATATTATATTATTGTATTTTTATATGTATTTTATATTTAGACACTGATATATCTAGTGTCCTTTTGATTCTTGTTCCTTAGTAGGTGATTTGCTTTTTTCTCCCTAAATATTGTTATACTTTTTTCTTTGGCTTTAAAGTCCTCACACTTTATGATAAAATGAAAAAAAAAAATTATGTTGGGTTTAGCACTCTGAGTTCTTTCCACTTGAGATCTTATGTCTTTCTTTCACTCTGTAATATTCTTGATCACTAGTCTTTAAATATTTGTTCCCCTCTATTTTTTCCCTCTACTCTGACTCCTTTTAGATGGTTGATATAATATCTATTTCTGCTCTTTCAGTGTTTTAATTTTTCTAATCTTTCAATTGCATTACACATTTTTTTACACCTTCTGGAAGAATTTCACCCCTACTCTTCATCTCGCTAATTTAATCTTCAGATCAATCCTCTCTGTTATTCATCCCATCAGCTGAGTTAGTTGTTTCAATAACTAAACTTTTCTTGCATTCTCTTAAATATATTGGAGTTTGTATGCTGGAAAAGATAGATGTAATTGACCACTCAGACAAAAGTAGAATACTATTCTAGCAAAATGTTCAAACCACATTAAGCCCTAATATAAAAAGATGTTTGAAGAATGCAATGCAACTGAAGTTTAAGAGATGGAAACAACTAAATGTGTTTGTTTTCTAAATAGACAAAGTATATTAGAAACTTCAAAGGTTTAAAAAAAAAACCACTTTTGCTAGATTCTATTATTTGTTGCTATACAATACTGAAATCATTTTCTTTAATGGCCCTTTGAGGTTATTCTAATAAAACGTGCTTTTAATTTTTTTCTTTTCTTTTTTTTTTTTTTTGAGACAGAATCTCACTCTGTCACCCAAGCTGGAGTGAAGTGGCATGGTCTCAGCTCACTGCAACCTCCACTTCCCAATTTCAAGCAATTCCTGTGCCTCAGCCTCCCGAGTAGCTGGGATTACAGGTGTGCGCCATCACATCCAGCTAATTTTTCTTTTTTTTCTTTTTTTTTAAGTAGAGACAGGGGTTTTGCCATGTTGGCCAGGCTGGTCTTAAATTCCTGACTTCAAGTGATCTCCCTGTTTCGGCCTCCCAAAGTGCCACAGGCATGAGCCACCACGCTTGGCCTAAAACGTGCCGTATTTAAGAGTGAATAAGCAATCTGTTTAATATCCCTTAAAAAAACCCTAAACATTCCATACTGTCTCTGTTTGGGTTTTCTTCATAACTACCTGTTTCTGATCCATGTTTCGGTATTCTCTCTTATCTTTCTAAGGATGCTTTTCACATTTATTCTAATCTTTTCTACTATCTGTTGCATTAGTTCTGTTTCCTATGATACTGCTTTGTTGCCTGTCATTCCCAGGGCTTGTGGTCTTCACATTTGTCTTGATTTTTTCTTTTGGGATCGTGTTTTATTTTCTTTGATTGGTCAACAACCTTGGATTTTGTTTTTTTATGGGGAGAGGAGTCAAAGAACAGCTGTAGCTCATGGTCCTCCATGTATGTTTAGGGTAGGGAGGAGAGGCTTTTCAGCTTGGAAAGCTCCAGGTCAGAGACCCTGCAGTGATACAACCTGAGCTCTTTGTTCCCAGGCACCCCTTAAGCATACATGTACCTCCAGAATCAAACTAGTACCTCTGTGGTAGGCACTGCTTTTCATGAGGGAATTGGGCTATTATTCTTGTTTGAAACTGCCAGGCCTATGGGATGGGTGGCAGGAAAAAAATTGCCGAAAGGTCAGCCAGCTCACAGGCACTCTTTGCTCCCAGAGCTCCTCCTTCCCCAGTGAAGTTCCAGGGCTTCCTTGACGGTGACTCTGCCACGCTCTCCAGAATTTCCTACCCCATCATAGAGATGCCTGGGCAGCGATCACAACAGGGTAACAAGGGAAAGAAATCAAGAGAACAAGTTGGTCCTCGCTGCTTCATCACTATTCCCCACTAGGGGGAACTCAGCTATCCATATCCTATCTCGCTGCAGCAGCTTCAGGGCCAGGTTTAGTGGTAGAGGCTGTAGACAGTGTACTGGCTATCTTGTCAGGAACTGGAATTCCCAGCAATGGTTCCTTGTCTTCACTTGCCTTGGTATTTGATATCCTGGTTACGCTATGGGCTTTTTGTTTTGTTTCATTTTTTGAGAATAAAATTTACTCATTCAGCAAGTATTTATTGAACACTATGGTTTGTAAGATCCCTTGCCGAGTATTGAGGTAAAAAAGCCAAAAAGCCTTTCTAACCACTGCTTTCTCTGGAATTAGCTAAGCAAATCACCTTGGCATTGCCTAGGGTTCTTCGGTGTCTGAGTCACCACACCTGCCAGGAACCAACCTAGAATTTCCTCTCTCATGATGTTTGCTGGGACATGTTCTTTCCTTCAAAAGTCTGCTAACAACTTACCTTCTACCTGTCACCTTTCCTTTAGCCTCAATCGTTCTTCCCATCTCCATTTTCACTGAGAGCTTCTGTATGAAGTTATAATGTTCAGAAGGCATTTGGAAAAAGTGCTCACCCAAGGGTGGTCTGGTTTTCCATGTAGCTCTGCCACTATTAGATGTATGATCTTTGTTGTTACTTCACCTCCTAGGGCCCCAGTCTCTGCCATCTCTGTGAGCCTGTGTTTATGACTGTACTGGCTTCTGACTCTTCCTGTAGTTTCAAGAGGTCTTGAGTGGAAGGGCTAGGTCTTTGAAATATTTAATACATTTTATTCGTCGACTGGTAGGTTTAGCACACATTCCTTTTTTTTTTTTTTTCTTTTTGAGACAGGGTCTCTCACTCTATTGCCCAGGCTGGATTACAGTGGCATAATCTTGGCTCACTGCAACCTCCGCCTCCCGGATTCAAACAATTCTCCTGCCTCAGTCTCCTGAGTAGCTGGGACTACAGGCGCATACTACCGCACTTGGCTAGTTTTGTATTTTTTGGTAGAGACGGAGTTTCACTGTATTGGTCAGGCTGGTTTTGAACTCCTGGCCTCAAGTGATCTACCTGCCTCGGCCTCCCAAAGTCCTGGGATTACAGGTGTGAGCCACTGCGCCTGGCCCTGGCTTTTTTTTTTTTTTTTTTTCAGATAATGTCTTGCTCTGTTGCCCAGGCTGAAGTACAGTGACACAATCATGGCTCATGGCAGCCTCCAACTCCTGGGCCCAAGCATTCCTCCTGCCTCAGCCTCCCAAGTAGCTCAGAAAACAGTCATGTGCCACCATGCCTGGCTAGCATGTAACTTTTATCATAAGCTAACAAAATCACTCTTGTGCCTCTTTACATACAATGCTGTGGCAGGTGCTTTTTACAACAGATTTGTCTCTGGTCTCTCAAAATCAGCATAAATCAGCCTAACTAATGTTGGGGCATTATTTTATCCTTTTCTTGAAGGAAAGATACATATGTAAACGATATGAATGTATACTGAAAGAGGAGAAGGCACAGAGTCATGTTCTACCTCTACAGATCATTCAGGGTATGTGTGAGACAAAGTCCTCAAAGACAGGACCATGCAGTTCTCCAGGTCCTTCTGGGACACAGAACTACTTGTATGAATGGCTCGGGTGTGATCTTAGGAGAGGCAAGAGGCCTTTGAGATTCCAGCACTTCTAAGACCCTCTTAACTATAGCTCAGCTCTCAAGAATTGCCTCATGTCCTTCTTTCCCTCCCAAAATGATCTCTGCATCAACCCCATTCTTATCATTCTGTGATCAGTGGTCCTCTGTCCACTCTCAGAGGATGAAGTGTTCCTCTTCCTCTTTTGGTCACTGGCTCCTCATCATCTCCCATCTCCCCAGGGACTTTATTATTCCCCCCCTCTCCGTTGTCTTCAACTTCTTCCTTATCCCTGGTTCTTCTTTTCAAGTCCTATGCCTGCTCAGCTCTCACTTTAAAACAAACCCTCATGCCTGCACACCTGCTCTCCCTCACCTGACTAGCACCACTTTGTCTCTCCATACTTGGTACGCATGTCACCAGCTCTCCTGGCCTCCTCTACAAGCTCATGCTTTGGCTATTCTCTGTTCCTAGAGCCCCCATGCATAACTCCAACCTCATGCTTATTCTACTGTACTGCACTTTACTTGCTTATATGTCTGACCCTCCCCCTTGACTAAATATAAGTTGAGGACCTCAACTGTATCTTTTACCTATGCTGGATTCCAACTGCCTTATATAGTGTATGCTCAAAAATGACTGTTGAATGAATAAAGTAGAAATGAACTCTAACATGATGAATGTGGCACTTGAGAAGTTGTCACCAAATCTAACTAAGGAACCTGGGATGGGACCACAGAATTCATAAGGTTTAAAACCTCAAGACCCATCTGCAGTGAGGTTTGAAGAAGTAAGTTATTCTGATATATTTCATTTTAAAAACAGCAGAATAGAACCACAGAATTCACTTTAAAAATTACATACGCAGTACTTAGCCACTGAAGAACAAATTTTTAAATATAAAAAGCAAAAGGGAAGAAAAATAACTTGTAATTCCAGATGTAGAGATTATCTCTGTTAACATTTCCATCTATATTCAACTAGACATTTTTTTTTTTTTTTACCCTTCAAAAAGTACATGCTGATGTAAATGTTTATTTATTTATTTACTTTTGAGACAGAGTCTCACTTTGTCACCCAGGCTGGAGTGCAGTGGCGCGATCATAGTTCACTGCAATCTCAATCTCCTAGCCTCAAGAGATCCTTCCACCTCATCCTCCCAAGTAGTGCAACCACTGGCGTGAGCCACCACAGCTGGCTCTTCTTTTTATTTTTTGTATCTTTTTCCTTATGTTGGCCAGGCTGGTCTCAAACTTCCGGGCTCAAGCAATCCTCCCACCTTGCCCTCCCAAAGTGCTGGGATTAGAGGTGCGAGTCACTGCACTGGGTGTGAATATATATTTAAAATGGCATCATCTCATATACACTTTTAAAATCTTACTTTTTCACTTCTAATGTGTATCTGTCCATGTCAATAAAAAACATAGCTGCAACATCCCTTTAATGTTGGTGTAGGATTAAGGCAGGTGAGGGTCATGATGAGTTTAACTAGTCCATTCTTTACTATTATACATTTAGGTTGTTTATGGTGTTTCACTATTTCGAACAATTTTTCGCAAACATCTTTGTGCTTACATTTTTAAGCACTTACCCTATGAAATGCTGATATACATTTCTAAGGCTAAAATGTCCTGGTCAAAAGATACAAGTTTACATTTAAAGTTTGTTATGTATTGCCAAGTTGCTCCCCAGTAAGTTGTACCAATTTACACACTCACTAGCATGTACAAGAGTACCTTCCCCACACCCGCACCAACATGGATATGTTCATTCTACTTACTCTTTCTCAGTCTGATTTGGCTTTTCAGGTTTTCTCAAAATTTGTATCTCATTGATTGCTAGTTAGGCTAAACATATTTTCATATCTTTGTTGCTCCCTTTTATACTTCTTTTTGAGTTGCCTGTTCATATCCCCTAGTTTTATACTTGAAAAAGTTATATAAATATACACTTAAATATATAGATATATAGAAATCAACCCTCTCTCTGCTAAAAAGGTGACATACAGTTTTCTTAAATTGCTATTTGTATTTTAAAACTTTATTTATGGTGTCTTTTAAAAAATCTATTTTACTATGCATAAAGTTGAAGTGTTTTTTTCTATAGTTAATATTTTTTTTTCCTTCAAGCTTCCTGCCTTAGGTGTCTTCCCCACATGAGACAGAGATTACCAGTTGCGTACAAACACCTTCTCCTCATCTTTTTAGCAAGGGAACATTGCTGCCTTAATATATTTTTGAGCCTCCTTTGCAGCTGGGTGTGACCAGGTGACCAGTGTGAATGCAAGTGTTGTTGTGAGCCCTGGGGTAAAGCTCCTTAAAAGTAAGGGCTGAGCCCTTCTTTTCCTTTTCTGCTGTCTAGAAGGAAATAGCTAGAGCCTTGGCAGCCATCTTGGACTATTTCCATCATGAGGATGAAAGCCAAACTTGGCAGAGGGAACAGAAAGAAGGAGCCTACAGTCCTGATGGCATCATGAGGCTGTCACACCAGCCCTAGGCTGTCTACCTTTGGACTTCTCTTTTTTTGAGAGGATAAATAAGTTCCTACAGTCAGGCCTTTGGTAAGAACAACCCTAATCCCAAGAGAAATTCCTAACTCATACACCAACCCAAGGTTATATGTATATAATGTATATATACTGGTTACATGTATATCTACATTAATACTTACCTGTATTTTCATCTAACTATTGTATCTAATACTTTATTTCTATGTGTACAGATATAGGACTGAAAAGATATATAACCAAGATTTAACAGTGTATATTAAATAATAGCATTTTGGTAGACTTTTTCAAAATGAAGATTGCTAAACCCACTGGTAGATAAAATTATTAAACTGAATTTTAGGAGAGGATCTAATTACAGAGTTTTACTCTATTAGGCATTATTTGAAGTTAGGCCAATGAACTTGACATGGAATTCTTTTATAATACAGATCTTGAGAAATAGGATTAATATCAATTTCCTTGCCTAATTGTGAGCTTTTATCCTGAGAAGTTAATTTTCAGAGGATATGACTATAAAATGTGAGAGTCTACATCTAGTTGGGAATTTTCTGATAAAGGTAATTGGATATGTATCTAAACTTGTGCAATAAAGGGCTATGGTAAAACAAAATTTTACTATAGTTTCATTAGAGTCAGAATTTCAATATTATTGGTTGTATTTATTTATCTGTTTTTGATGAAAGGGGTCTCACTGTGAGGCTCAGACTGGTGTGGAACTCCTGGGCTTAAGCAATCCTCCCACTTCATACTCCTAAGTAGCTGGGACCATAGGTACACACCACCATCCCCAGCTTTGGTTTTAAAATAGGTTTTGACTGTAGGTGTAAAATGTTTTCTTAAACTTAACACATATTACTCCTGCTTCTATAAAAGCTAGTTAGATATTGGTGTTCAATTTAATGTAACTAGTATTTCCTTAACTACAACGTATTAAATACCTGCTATGTATTAATATTTAGTTTCAAAATGACCTATGAGACAGGCAATATAATTCCTATTTTAGAGAGGAGGACATTGAAGCTCAGAGATGTTCATTCACTTGTCCGAGGCTACTCATAGGCTGACTGGAAAAAAAAAAAAAAAAAGCTTCTGAAAGTTGTTGACTCCAAAGCCTGAACTCCTGGCTACTCATTTTAGGCCCTGGGTTGGGCCTGCAGGAGATAAGAGATGAGTAAGACACAGTTTTCCACAGGCAATGTTAAAGAAAAATTAGAACTTACCTGCCTCACACAGGTTCATTATGTTAATACGAGTGGGCAGAGAACTGCCTTTTGAATTTGCTGCAGACACAGCCACAGCCCAATTTCCGGTTCTAGAAATGACTGTGGTCCAGGAGGTGTGTCCTGTGATGTTCTGTGTCATAACTTTCCCTCCTGTCAGCTCCTGCAAGGTCACCTGATAGTGGAGAATTTTTCCTCTTGCCTCTGAGACACTCAGATTCTGCAACAAGACACATTTATTCACTGTTTCCTCCCAGACAAGATCACTGAGGCTCTGTGCCTGGACCTCATGGGTACAGATGTACCAGGCAGCTACAGCTGAGGGACCTTTTTATTCATATCATCTCATGTTCCCCGCTACACACTTTCATGCAACACCCACCTTCCCCTCCCTGCCATTTAGTAAATAAAAAATCAGTTAACGTTTTTAAAGGATAATTCTTAAGAACACATTGATTTTCTTTTTTGCTTTAAAATGAAACTTACTAATAGCAGACAACTTGGTCACATCCAATAGAACAAGTGTAGAATCTCAACTCAGAAGATCTGGATTTGAGTTCCAGCTCTACTGTTTACACAGCCCAAGGGCAAGGCACTCAGCCTCCCTGAGTCTCCATTTCTAAATCTGTAAATCTCACACACATATAACCTTTTCTACAGAAAGCGCACTGCTGCTGAAGACATCAAACAGAAGATTTTCAAGAGCTAAACTAGTAAAATCTTCATTTAGTGAATTGAATTAGCCATCTGTGCTAGGAAACTAAGACACTGTTCATAAACGTGTGACTAACAACATTTGGAACTGCAAAAATTCCAATTGAGATAATTTGGGAGCAATCCCAGAAAGTAAGCAGATAACTAATTATTTGTATTATAACCCTGTTTTGACAAGGACCATGAGAAACAGAAGCATAGAATACGGAGAGTTGTCAAGTCTAGCACTGGCGGTGCCCATCCATGCCTAATACAAGTAGAGGAAGGCTTGCTCCCCAGATTCAAGTGCTACAGTTTTCTTTGCAAGGCTGTCCCTTCCATGAGTGGGGGGCCTCCGGCTGCCTTTGCTGAAAGACACACTGTAGTCAGCAAATGCCCCTTGCTTGGGTTCCTGCTCACCAAGAACTCTTCTAATAATTTGGTTTCCTTTGTCGTTTATCTGTCAGGAAAGGCTGGGCTAACATGAACATCTGGTTCACTTATAATTTGTATTTTTCACTTTAAGTGAACAAATTGGCCTTCTGATTATAATTTGGCTTCTGAAACAATTAGCATACTGGGAGAGAATGTTCCAACCTGCTGACTCAAGCCTTCTGGTTGGCCCCACAGCTGCATTTCTTGCTGAAATTAGTCCATGAGCATCTACTTTTTATATTTCCATTTCTGGAAGCTTGGTTAATGCAGGTCCATTCTGGTGACCCTTCTGGATCCAAAAGGTCCAAAACTAAATCTTAAACCATGGTCAGTGTACCAGATGGATGTCATGTTGCTGTGGGCCCTTTTGTGTGGACATTCTGCTTTCCCTAAAATCAGCATTTCAAAATAGGCCTGTTGTGTGGATTAGAATAAGCAAATGCTTTTTAGAGTAGGATGTTCTAAACTATTATTATTAAATTTGCTGTTTGTCAGAGGAGAAAAACAATAAATTAAAGCAGACACTGGCCAGGGAAGACCATCCCCTCAGCTATCTCTCACTCCATCCTTCCCTATCTGTCTCTTCTGCAAGTCCAGAGATAGGACTGTTACCTCCATTCACACCCCAAGTTTTCCAACCCTAAGGTACTTCCCAAGAGTTAACTGAGCTCACAGAACTCTTCTTTTTGGTCAGGGACCCAAGAGGCTTCAGTCCCATCCTAACATTGCAAACCAGTCTTCTTATCTCCCTCCCACTGTCCTTCATAGACATCCCAGAAATCTCATTTAATATAATAGTAAAGTGCTGAAGGAAGGGGTGAAATGTTTTCTTGGATCCAATGACTATGCATAGTGACTGCTGTGAAAATCTAGCTGATCACAGCAGTCTAGTAAATAGGGGTGTGGCTCTGACGGATCATGAAGATTTCCAGAGGGCATGGACCCAGACTCTTACATTTTCCCCTTCACATCCCGTATTTTAGAGTTGAAAGTATCAACGAAAAGGTGGGAGTGGGATGGAAGTAGTTGGACAAGTAAATATGGTATCCCATGGGTTAGGCTGATACAAGATGTCAAACTCAATTTTTGGAATAAAGATTATCCTTTCTTAGGTAATTGGTCTCCTTAATCAAAATGAAAAACAAGCCTAACTGGTCCAACAGGGTCCATGGAACAAAAAACTTCAATGAGCCAGTAGGAATTGAAGATATTTAGCCACTTAGTCTCCTGAAGCAACTGAAAACAGTATAATCAGTTCAGGGTTTTGTTGTTGTTGTTGTTGTTGTTGTTTGGGCAACATAAAGTTTACAAATGGTGTATGTAGTCCATCACTCCTGGATTATGCCTTGCCCTGATGGAAGGAAATATCAAGGAAACACCAAACTGGAAGTGAATCTACAGATTACTAAGTGAATCTACAGATTAACAATTAATTCAAGGATTCATTTTATAAGTGGGAAAGCAGGGGCCCAGGGACATGAAGTGACTTGCTTAAGGCCATTCAATGGACAGACGAAGAAGGTAGGTGCAGAATCCAGAGCTCTCGACGTCTAGGCCAGTGTTCCCTCTGTTATGACGTGCTGCTCCCTATTTAGACAAGCCTGAGACAATGAACTGGTAGGAGTGGGCAGCCGCGTTTCATAGTTGAAATCCCCAGCTACCCTTCCAGCCCAAAATTGCAAAGCAACTTCTCTAATTGTGATGTTTGATACATTCTGACATGCAGCACGAACAGGCAGCATGAGTTCATCAGTTTGGGGAGGGTGGAGACCGAGAATCCCTTTTTTCCCAGAGTTAGCAGGTTGTGAGTCACAGGAGACAAGCTGTGAGCTCAGAAGGACTGCAGACTAGAGGAGCCCGCCGACTCTTCCCAGATCAACTTATTTGTATGCTGGTGCTGCTGGTTTGGGTGAATGATAAAGGAAAGACCAACATTCACTGGGCTATACCATGAGCCAGGAGCTCTATGTCTAATGTCCCATTTGGTCCTTGTAACTCTCCATTCTGATTCTGAGGATGTTGAAGCTTGGGGAAGTTAAGGAACTGTTTCAAATAGCCCCACAGAAAAGTAATGTGAGATTTTTGAGTGCCCTCTGGTGGATGTGAGAGCGGTGTGCAGTATCCAGAACGTGTCTGGCATCCCTGGGAGTGTCTCCAAGACCTGCCACCTCTCGTACCTTCTCTGGCAGTGCTGAGAATGGTCTCAGGCTAGTGTTCCTACTGTCATTGTCACCTTCTCCTATTGGTAAGAGTATGCTATAAAGGAACCACAGTCCCATTGCCTCTCTCCAGTTTTCTTTCTGCTCTGTCCGGTGGGAAATGATTTAAATTTATTATGGAAAGCCTTTCTGACTTGGCTTTGTCTGAGAACTGAAGAGTGAACAGCTCTCTCAGTAAACCTACTGTAAGAGTTCTGCTGCCTGAAAAAGCTTTCAGCATTAAAAACATGGTAATTGTAATCCATGACGGGACAAAATCTGACCCATTTCAGAATGCAATGCATCTGTTTTTATTTTAATTAAAGATCTATTGAAGGAGGGGTGTCTCCATGAATTGGTAAATCATTTCTTCTTAAGATTTAAAAAACTTACTGAACTTCTCATAAAGTAATGCTCTACTTCTGAACTTCCCCTGATGCAAATAATAAAGAAAAAAATCTGTTAGCGCTTAGCCTATATCAAAGAAGAGGGCCTATAATCTAGACCATAGAAAGCTGGGGGAATCTGAACACTATTAATCACAGCTTTTCTTTCTTTTGATTCTGGCTTTGGAATACTGCTGACTTTGATTTTTTTCTTATTAGAGCAGATCTTGCTTTCTTGCTCTACCACATAGCAGCTATATGACCTTGGGCAAATTATTTTCCCTCTTTGAGCCTCAATGCCCTTATTTATAAAATAAGGATACTGTCATGTGCAATGTAGGCTTATTGGAGCATTCAATGAGTTAAGGTAGGTAAACTGTTTTAAAGAGTGCTTGGCACATGTTAAGATTCTTGGCGACTTCCCTTCTCTCAGTTACTCTAAAGTAACATAAAAATATCATGATTGGCACTTTTGCTAACATACTTACATGACTCTTCTACCAGTCTCTGAAGAGCTAGGTCATCTTGACTCTTGGCTTACTCTTCAGTTCTATATGGAAGTCTCACCAATGCCATTCAGTTGGTTACAAAATACACGTAATTTGTAAGTTTTTGTGGGCATCTTGATTTTAAAACTCATGACTGCCTGTTGCAACCCCAGTCCAAATGAAGAAGTGATTCAAAAGACAACCCTCGGCCGTGTGCGGTGGCTCACACCTGTAATCCCAGCACTTTGGGAGGCCGAGGTGGGTAAATCACTTGAAGTCAGGAGTTCAAGACTAGCTCACCCACCATGGTAAAACCCTGTTTCTACTAAAAATACAAAAAATAGCTGAGCATAATGGTGCATGCCTATAATCACAGTCACTCGAGAGTCTGAGGTGGGAGAATTGCTTGAACCCAGGAGGCAGAGGTTGCAGTGAGCTAATATTGCACCACTGCACTCCAACCTGGGTGACAGAGTGAGAACCTGTCTCAAAAAAAGAAAAAAAAAAAAAAAAAGACAACTTTCACCTGGACACTTAAAAAACACTCCATTGAAATTGTCTATCTAAGGATCTATTTCCCCACTAACACCCTCAATGTCATGCACAATGTTTGCCTCATAACAATAACTTAACACTTTTCACAACGATTTCATTAATCTTCACAACAACTTCACATGATCTGCACTTTACTCATGAGTAAAATAAGGAACAGAGAGTTTAAGCACTTTGCCCAAGAACACCCAGCCAATAAGTAGTGAAGCTGGAACTTAAACCCAGGTGACACAGCTCTACCAAGAGGTGAACTCTTAACTGCTGGACCATGCTAGCCCTTCCTAGATACTCCCCCGTGTTCTGCTATACTGAACTGACTTAACTGATAGTCTGACCTCTTGGTGGTGATCCTGGCATAATGATTTCTATCTTGTTTGGCAGCTAGAAAAACAGAAAAATAAGAGAAACTTTCATGAAAGCAAAACTTTAAAATGCCCTTCCCATCTCTTCTTTCTATCTTCTGTTAATTGTTGGCTACCTACTCTCTTATTTTTTGCACTGGCCACATTCTGCTATCCAATCAAAATTCCCTACTTTCAGCTGGCATAACATGTTTGACTAGTAAGCAAGGAAAAGCAGCCCTTTCTTTCCAAAAATATCTTTGGAAATGCTGTGCCTGCCTGTGAGGGGCCAGGATTGGGAAGGGGGAGATAGAGTTGAATATTGCAACAAAACAATCTGAATTGTACCATCTGCTGCTTTTGTATTTAAATATTGATTCTGAGATTGGATAGCTCCTATAATTATTTAAATGCCCCAAGCTCCTGGCAGCCAATCCTCACTAGGGATTTACAATATACCTTTGTCCTACATCAATATAAATCAGGTCCCAAATAATACTTTCCACTTTTAACAAGGCTTTTTCATATTAGGAGGCCAAAGAATTCATCACTTCAGTGCAATGTGATATAGGTTGGAATATTCTGCATATGAGAGAGAAATACAAGGAGAAAGAGACAAAGCGAATGTACTAATAAGCTGTTCCTTGCACAACAGTGTCTCTAAGGCTGTGCCGTAAATTGGTATACGGGGCTTGCTTATCTTCTTTCTTTCCATATTCTGTGGTTTGAGGGTAGCTGTTTGTCAAAATGAATTACCTCGTATAACAAATAAAAAACACTAAATATTTTCCCCACTTTTGGAACCAAGAGTTTTCTTTCTTTCTTTTCTTTTCTTTTTTTGAAATGGAGTCTCACACTGTCGTCCAGGCAGTGTGAGCCCCGTGCAGTGGCATGATCTCGGCTCACTGCAACTCTGCTTCCCGGGTTCAAGGGATTCTCCTGCCTCAGCCTCTTGAGTAGCTGGAGTTATAACTACATGCCACCATGCCTGGCTAATATTTTTGTATTTTTAGTAGAGACAAGGTTTGGCTGGTCTCAAACTCCTGAGCTCAGGTGATTCTCCCACCTCGGCCTCCCAAAGTGCTGAGATTACAGGCATGAGCCACCATGCCTGGCCTGAGTTTTCTTAACTCTCTCTGTATTGCTCTCAAAACACAGGAGCTGTGCTGTTGAATATGGGAGGGAGCCCCTAGCTGTAGGAAGTCACGGAGCCCTTGAAACATGGCTAGTCCGAGCCAAGATGTGCTACTGTCTGCAGAGTGAAGTCTTACAATGTGCCCATACTGGCACTTAGTAGACACACCAGTTTTTGAAGACTTGGTAGGATAAAAAGGTTATAAAATATCTAAATAATTTAAAAAACTGATTACGTGGTGAAATGACAATGTTCTAGATCTACTGGATTAGATAAAATGTATTATTAGGCCGAGAGCCATTGCTCATGCCTGTAATCCCAGCACTTGGGGAGGCTGAGGAGGGAGGATCACTTGAGGTCAGGAGTTTGAGACCAGTCTGGTCAACATGACAAAATCTCATCTCTACTAAAAATATAAAAATTAGCCAGGCATGGTGGCACACACCTGTAATCCGAGCTACCTGGGAGGCTGAGGCACGAGAATCACTTGAACTTAGGGGGTAGAGGTTGCAGTGAGCCAAAATCACGCCACTGCACTCCAGCCTGAGCGACAGAGGGAGACTCTATCTCAAAAAAAAAAAAAAATTATTAAAATTAATTTCACCTGTTTCTTTTTACATTTTAAAATTTGGCTACATAAAATTTTTTAAATCATGCATGTGGCTGACATTTGTGGCTCGCTGATATTTCCATGGAACAGTGTTTCACTAAAGTAATCCTTTCCATGCCAAATCCATAGAGGCGTCCCTCTTTGATTGCTCACCACTCCCCGGCTCCACTAGGCGAGCTCAACCATCATCCCTCCAGCTGAACCTGGAACTGCTCCTAACACCCAAGTGTCCTCAGCATCCTGCTCCTACTCCTGTCCTCTTGCTGGACTCTGAGCTCCAGGACATGAGGACTGGATTTGTCTTGTTCACTTTCACATCCCAGCTATGCAGTACAGTGTCTAATACTAAAGAGGAGCTTTCACATATTTCTTTGAGCGAAGGAATGAGCTTAACATGAGTATTTCTCTTCCAGACTCACGGCCTCAAACGAATTTCAAAAGTTTGTTTTGAAACAAGATATCAGGATAACGAGAGGACGCTAAAGAAATTAAGAGAGGAAACTAGAAAGGCTAATGTGGCTTTACCTGGTTCTCATATCTTTTTCATATATATATGAAAGGTGGTTTTCTTCTAAAAATATACATGCTGTTTTAACTAGAAGAGAAGTATATGGGAATCATGGATTGAGATAATTAAGGAAAGGATACAATGTAAAACAGTACAGAAGGAGAGGAGAAAGGAAGTTTGAGGGAGAGGATTGCTAAAAGCCCCCTTTTGTAAAGGGGCCTAATCCAACCCTGGGGCTGTTTGTAATCAAGCAACATTTTTTACCTTTATTGCATTTATGGTTTTAACAATACCCAGGTGTTTTTGTTTCATTTCATAGATTAAGCTTTACTTTTTGGCTTCAACATTGAAAGTATTTTTCCTCTCAAAAATAGCTATGGGCCAAGTGTGGTGGCTCACGCCTGTAGTCCCAGCATTTTGGGAGGTTGAGGTGGGCAGATTACTTGAACCCAGGAGTTCATGACCAGCCTGGGCAACACGGTGAAACCCTGTCTCTGTGACAAACAAAAATTAGCTGGGCGTGGTGATGCATGCCTGTAGTCTCAGCTACTTGGGAGGCTGAGGTGGGAGGCTCACTTGAGCACAGGAGGTGAAGGCTGTAGTGAGCCGAGACTGTGCCACCGCACTTTAGCCTGGGGCACAGAATGAGACTCTGTCTCAAAAAAAGAAAAAAAAAAGAAAAAAAAACCCAAAAACCTATGATTTAAAAAAGTAGCACAAGATATTTTTGAGGAAATGGTACTTTCGGGAGAAACTAAGGCATGGGCAAAGAAGTGACAAACCATAACAAAGCAAAGGTCTCCTTCACCAGCATCTTCACACACTGACACATGCTCCCATTCATACACACATACTCACATACCTACACATTCACACCCTACTCACATATGCCCACACTCCCACACCTTCCACACACTCACACACATCCTTACACTCACATGCATTCACACCCACACTCACACACATACTCCCACCCCAACCCCCAGGGGCTGCACCCCACCAGCACGGAGTTGTTCTCCTCTAATGTAAACATCCTACAAAAGTGAAAGGCCATCTCACATTTCTTCATATGCAAGAGAAATGTGCTCTCACTTTATTCACAGACAAATGGGGTTTTACTTGGGGCTTCCTTTGATGCCAATGCATGAAATTTCCTTCTTTGCAGTGGTGGGTGTTTCTTGCATTTGGTTTCCCAGAGTTGCTCAAAGGAAAAAAAAAAAAAAAAAAAAAACCACCACACACGCCCTTGCTCCCTTTCCCCAGTGAGGTATGACTTGGGCCCTGTCACAAAGCGATCTGGCTGCAGAGTTTTCCTTCTAGCCTAACACTTAGATGAGTCCCTTGTACCATGGCATTCCCTTGAATTCCCAAGCCTGCCTGAGAGTGGCATGAGGAATCCCTGTTAGAGGCTGGGATAAGAGCGAACTCAAATCACCTGAAATCCCCTCACTGGACATCACCTCTTGAAACCTCAGTTTCCATGTTTTAAACTGTGGGGTGAGACTATATGACAGTTAAATCCCTTTGGCTCTAGAGGTCTATAACTCTGTGGTTCTGTGGTCCTAAGCAGGGCTGCTCAGTAACTCTGGTCAGTGTTTCCATTCCCACCCCTAGTTGAGTCGCCTGTTCGGGGCCATTAAAGAAGCCCAGGTTTGACAGAAAAGGACTTAACCTATGACAGTTTAGGACTGGATCCAACTTTCCTTGGGGAGCCTCTTAGACTAGAGAGTCACTGAAGGTTTTGAGGTTGGCTTGTGATGACCACCATCTGACATCAAGTTATAGAAGCTTCTAGTGCTTACCTTTTTGCCCTTTCTTTTTCTCTCTCTTTCTTTCTTTCTTTCTTCCTTCCTTCCTTCCTTCCTTCCTTCCTTCCTTCCTTCCTTCCTTCCTTCCTTCCTTCCTTTCCTTTCCTTTCCTTTCCTTTCTTTCTTTCTTTCTCTTTCTTTCCCTTCTTTCTTCTTTCTTTCTTCTTTCTCTCTTTCCTTCCTCCTTCCCTCCCTCCCTCCCTCCCTCCCTTCCTTCCTTCCTTCTTTGTCTTGCTCTGTGACCCAGGCTGGAGTACTGTGGCATGATCTCAGCTCACTGTAACCTCTGCCTCCCAGGTTCAAGAGATTCTCCTGCTTCATTCTCCCAAGTAGCTGAGATTACAGGTGGGCATCACCACGCCCAGCTAATTTTTTTGTATTTTGGTAGAAACAGGGTTTCACCATGTTGGCCAGGATGGTCTCGAACTCCTGGACTTAAGTGATCTGCCCACCCCGACCTCCCAAAGTGCTGGGATTATGGGTGTGAGCCACTGCGCCTGGCCCTTTTTGGTTTCTTATTATAAGCGAGTAACAACTCCAAGCATCCTTCTTGGGCCCACAGTTCTGTCTACACAAAAGGAAGCATTTTCTAAACAATAAGAGATGTTCAACCATGGCATGGGCAGACTACAAAGTGAGATTCTTCCTGTCCCAGAATGTCCCCACTGAGACATCTGCCTGTCCTGGCAGGAGTAGGAACCATGTTTATAATGAAAGTAAGGCTGAACTAGAAGAGCTTTGAAGTCCCTCCAAATTCTAAGACCTCATTACAGAACCTAAACCTTGTGAAGATAGAAATAAAATCAAGGCAGCAGAGAAGAAATCGCATACTCACATTTACCAAGCATCACTCGTGGCCAACCCATACTTATTTTGACTTCACTCTGGTGCTGTTTTCAGAGAACCATGATGATGTCCACTATAAACTCTGTTACAGTGAGAAGCACGCAGGCATGGAGCTTTCACCGTTAGGATAAACATGCATCATGCAGCACCGTTGAATTTTACACTAGTGGCCCTCATGATTTTTACATTTGTGTCCTCTCATTTGCTGATCCCCACAATGGTCTTGTCAGCTTTGCAGATACTGGTATCATTACCCTCATTCTACTGAGAGAAACCCTTGAGTTGAGAGGCATGGAATAGATTAACACGTAGCATTATCTTTCCAGATCACTGTTGAGGACATTTTTGGAGGAGAAACCTTTACATGAGAGGAGGAATTTTGGTTTTAACTAGTCACTTGCTCGTGAAAAGGAAATAAATTGGGCTGGGTTCTTCTATAATATTCACAAATTATGACTGTTCTAAATGTCCTGCTTTGAGAATTGTCTTGCTATTAAAAGTAGATTCATTTCAAAATAAATTTTGAGCTGCAGTGTTGGTTTCAAAGTGAAGAGCTTGATCATGATTCACCAGGCTATTTATAGTAGTCTCCTCTTATACCAGACATTTTATGTATGTATGAGAGAGACCGGGAGGAGAAAGAAGAAGAAATAACTCATTTCTTAAAGCCAAAGAAGAGTGCAGTGATCAAAACCCATCATGTGAGCCCCATCAGAGGACTTTATAATTGTTATTCTTATTCTTCTGGTTTTGTGCTCATTCAGATTCATAATTCCAAAACTTCCTATCCTTAATTGGAAGAGTTGTAGTGAAGAGGATGTGAGTTCTGAGAAATAAAGAGTGCAGTTCACCTGGAAACCTCTTATGAGTATGCCAATCAGTAGCTCAATTCGAATCACACAGCATTTCCCTTCAACAAAGATGAGTCACGATGCAGCAGTTCTGGATAAGGTTTCAGTCTTGGGTCTGTGCTTAGTAGCTGGGTTACTTTGGGCAAGAACTTCCTCTCTTTCCTCTCTCTGATACTCATTTTTTCATTCATTCATTCATTTGTTTTCTCATTTACTGGTAAGTGGGTATACCAGTACTTATCTCAGGGGGTTTTTGTGAGGATTAAATAAAATGGCAATGCCAGCTTTCAGTGCTTTGTGAAACTTTCACATTCTATGATAATGTCAGGCTTCACTGTTTTCTGGAAAGTTGTCTAATTTACTACTGTTTTACTACCATTCCTGAGGAAGGGCTGCTTTCTATTCCTGTTTGTATGATTTTCTTTTTTTTTTGAAATGGAGTCTTGCTCTGTCACCCAGGCTCGAGTGCAGTGACATGATCTCGGCTCACTGCAACCCCTGCCTCCCGGGTTCAAGGGATTCTTATGCCTCAGCCTCCCCAGTAACTGGGATTACAGGTGCATGCCACCATGCCCGGCTAATTTTTGTATTTTCAGTAGAGACACGGTTTCGCCATGCTGGCCAGACTGGTCTCTAACCGCTGACCTCAAGTGACCTGCCTGCCTTGGCCTCCCAAAGTGCTGGGATTACAGGCGTGAGCCAGTGCACCTGGCCTGTTTGTATTATTTTCTACCACTATTACTATTCCTAAAGTAGGGCAGCTTTCTTTCCTCCTTCTCCCTCTTCAATGACCTAAAAAACATTATTAAATATCCACATCCACAGCTTTTTCATCTTTTGTTTCCCAAAGAGTGAATCAGTGAAGTGACATGGTCACTGCTGGACATATTTATGTAGGAGAGATGGGGGTGGGCAGAAAGGCGACAACAGTCAGAAGAGATGATTCAGTTGGGGTCAGAGGGTGGAAATGCCAGGGATGGAAAGAGACCTTGATCTCATAGGAAGCAGATTGAAATGATGTGACTGTGTGGAAGAAGGAACTCAGCTCTCACCCCTATCCACCAAAGGCACATGACACTGTGGTGTGTCATGAATATGTCTGAGAAAATGAGCTCTAGCAAAGTCATTGAAGCCTCATATAAAAGCCACTATGCAAATAGGTCTTTTTCTGCCTTGAAACCAATATTATTCCCTTGAGTTTTAAGTTGACACTTAAAACTTACCTTCCAGAAAAGAGAAATCTGTTGTCTACTGTAGTCAATGTGTTGTTTCATGTACCAGACATCTAACATCCCAGTAGGCTCTGTTTGGAAGGAGAAAAAAAGACGTATTTTCATATATTTACTCAGTAGAAAAGCTTTGAAAGTTAGCTGGTCATTCAGCAAACGATTCTGGAAGAGTAGAATTAAAGGATAACTGCAATTATTTGTGTGTGTCCCAGTATTTTTTTTTTTCTTGTTTAACAATGAACATATGTATCTTTGGCCAAAAAGTTAGAAAAACAAGGTTACCTTAAAAACAAATTTTTTAAAAAATGGTGAGTAATTTGTTTCTTAACTTACTCTTTTTTTTTAGACAGGATCTCACTCTGTTGCCCAGGCTGGAATGCAGTGGCACGATCTCGGCTCACTGCAACCTCCACCTCCTAGGCTCAAGCAATCTTCCTGCCTCAGCCTCTTGCATAGTTGGGATTACAGATGGCGCCACCATGCCTGGCTAATTTCTGTATTTTTTGTACAGACAGGATTTCATCATTTTGCCTAGGCTGGTCTCGAACTCCTGAGCTCAAGCAATCCACCCACCTTGGCCTCCCAAAGTGCTAGGATTACATAGGCAGGAGCCACCGCACCCAGCCTTAACTTACTCTTAAAACGTGTTATTAAAATAACCCAAGGAAAGTACATGTGGCTTTAGCACCATAAGACAGAGCAAAAAAATAAAAATAAAAATAAAGTTTATGTGGTTCTTTTTTTTTTTTTTTTTACTAGAATGCAGAAAGAATTCTCAACAGAGAAGATATAACTCATATAGAAAAACACTTTTTGGTTTGTAAAAATACACTAATATAAATGACAAACCTTGTGTTCATCTCCATTCCTAGACTAATCATGTTATAGTATAATTATTTGGTTTGTGATCATTAGATAATGATCTACTTAAAGGGAAGTCGTATCTCATTTAATATGCCACATACCCAGCACAGCACTTAGAATATAATAGGCTCCTAATAATTGTTAAATAATGAATGAACAAATCATGTGATATTATCTATTTAATGCCAAAACACAGGCTGAACTGATTAAATAAATAACCACCAATCTGTAAGACAATGGTCAAATATGGCCCAATTTAATTTCAACCAAACATATTGCAAAAAGACTAAATAATCAACTCCTGTGTGTATGTGTGAGTGTGAGTGTGTGTGTGCATGAGTTCATGCTCACATGAGTGAGTGAAGTCATTTTGTTTTCCCTACCATCAAGTCACTTAGATTTGTTTTGATTTACAGCCAGGAGTGGAACCAATAGAAACAACAACTCCTGAAAACAGGCTTCAGCTGCACCAAGCTAATTTCCTCAACAGTGAAACTTAGAGTGTATTTGAGGGGAGGCTGCACTGGGGTTTTTTCTAGGTTAGAAAGTTCCATCTAACCAGACGGAAATTTCCAGAAAATTAAGTCCCACCACCTGGATAACAGGAGATAAGAGAAGAGCAAAAGAGAAAGGCAACATAAGTACCCGCACATAGAGGGCAGGTGCTGTGTGGGTCCATCCACAGCTCCATCTCCCGTCCTCCTCAAACCCATGATGCAGCTTCAGTGCAGTAGTCAGCGTGAGCTTCAGAGCCAGGTCTGCAGGGTAAGCCCAACTCTGTGACTTTGAACAAATGCTAACCACATCCTTCGGCTAGCTCCCTCATCTGTCAGATGAGGGTGATAATTCCACACATCACACGGGGCAGAGTGGGAATTTCAGTGGAGCGTGCTGACACGTGGTGAGTGCTCAGCAAGAGTAGCTCTTGTGGTTTCCCGCATTTGAAAACGGAAGTGCTGAAAGGTTAAGGAACCTGCTTAAGGTCCCAGAACTAATCATCAGAGATGCCAGGCTTTAAACACAAATCTGTTTTATCCCAAAGCCTTGGCTCTGCAATGTGCAGGTGCCTGGCTCTGAGAAAGCTGATGGTTTCTCTGTGGTACTTCCATCCCCGGTCAGGTGGGCCTTCTTTTTGTTCTATCCTCTTCCTTTGTCACTTCCTTTTCCTGCCTCTCTTGCTCTACTTTCTTTTTTGCTTTTTCTCTAAACATTCACTTCTTTTCTTTCCTCTCCTTTCCAGTAGTGGTAGTATTTACCTTTGCAGTGAGGACTTAGAGGTAAGAAATGCTTATGTAAAACATTTTGAAAATGCTCTTAATTCTCCAGGAATATGAAGAGTGGCCCAGGAATCAAACCTGGGACTTCTATCTGCTAGCTTAGATGCAAAAAGAAAAAAAGCACAGGCAACAAAGGAAAGGGGATGTGACATTCACTAACCACCTACTGTCAGGTGGTGTCTGGACACTTTATATACATCATCTCATTTAACCCTCACACAATGCAAGGGTGCATATGATTACACCTGCTTTATACTTGAGGACAAGGAGGCTGGCAAAAGTGAAATGATTTACAAAAGACTTGGGTCTAGTAAATGGCAAGGCTGAGGACTGAAGCCAGGTCTCGCTTTCCCTGAATACTCTGCTTTTCCCATTACAGTTCACTACATTGACCAAGATCTGAATACTCCACAAACTAGATAATCTGGATATTTGCAGAATCAGGGTTTGGAAACCTGGGTGTGCTCAGTGTCAAAGCCAGTTGACTTGTACCACAGCAGTATATGTCTTCAGTTAATTACATATTGGTAAGAAATCTAAAGGCGACACTCACTGACTCATTAAAAATCCACAACCTAACAGATTATTACAGAGCTAAGAATCAAATTCTAGAATTCTACTCTTTTCACAAGGTAAATTGCAAGTAAACTGAAACGTTAATGTTGCCCACCTGTAGTGTATACCTCCATAGGAGAGAAATCATTAGTTGAATCTGCATGAGTCTCAAAGTGTAACATTTCATGACCCGGGTGTAAATCATGCTGCTTAAAGCAACACAAGGGCTAATAGTGAGGAGAATCTTTGACATTCAACTGTCACAGAATCACTGAAAGTTCTAACCTCAATGTTATCTAGCGAAATACAGATAAAACTATTACAGGCACGTGAGAAAAAAAAAAGACAAAGGCCAATATGTTCAAGTGATTTCAAAAGAAATGGGTACAAATGACTAAACATACAAATATGAGAAGTGGAAGTCAGATGAAACTACTTTGTCTGTAAAGGAAAAAACTGTAGGGTTAAAGTGGAAGAAGCTACCAATATGAAAAAGAGATGATCTTGCCTCAGACTTCACCAAGCAAAAGGAAGAAATCAGATGGAAATTCCCTCCTCTTTGCACCATGAAAACGTTCAAACTCCCCCAATCAATTCCCTAACACAGCACTGCTACTGACGTCCTGGTGGATGAATCATCCCCACTTCCATCACGGTCCAACTCCTTAGCTAGAGTTCTGGACCCCACTCCCTCTTGCTTTATCAAAGACATCTCTCCAGCCATTATCCCCACCTTCCCTGTGTCATTAATTTCTCCTTCTCTGCTGGACCCTTTTCATCCCCTTGCAAATACACTGTATTATCTCAGATCCTAAAAACAAAAGCAACAAAGGATTGTTTGATATCTCTGCTCTTCTTCATATAACTTCCTGAAAAGAGTTCTGAATTGTCATTCCTTCCTTCCAAGATAAGTGTTGAGCTTAGAGGAGAATAAGTGAAGGAGAGAAGGGTTTAGGGACTGTTACTGAATCTCAAACATAACACTTTCCTGTTAGTGAAAGTGTCTGATATAAATCTCTTTAGAGAGAAAATAATCATTCATTCTCAAGTCTCAGGCAAAAAGACACAAATATGATGCTTTCAAGTATAGCTAGCTTAGGGATCAGCAAACTATGGCCCATGGGGCCAAATCTGGCCCTCTGCCTGTTTTAATACATCCTGTAAGCAAATGGTTTTGATATTGGTTGAAAAGATATCAAAAGAAGAATCCTTTTTAGTGCCATGTGAAGATTACACAAAATTCCAATTTCAGCATACATAAATAAAGTTTATTTGGAACACAGCCATGCCTGTTTGTTTAGGTATTGTCAGTGGCTGCTTGCATGTGACAATAGCACATTTAGTAATTGTGACAGATCGTATGATCCGCAAAGCTGAAAATATTTACTATCTGAACCTGTAGAGAAAATTGCCAATCCTCCACGCTTGACTGTTATCAAATGTTTGCTATCTAAAATAGCCTCTAGTATTTCATTGTTCACACCTATCTTATCTTGGCAATATTTTAAAATTACAAATGCGTGCATGAATTTCCTAGCTTCTCAATGTGGGAAGAGGTGGCTGCAGCTGGTAACTCTTCATTTTCTCCCCCTTCAGGGATTCTTCACCCCTCACCCCTGCTGTCACCATGATGGGGAAAGGTTTCTCCTTTACCACTCTGCTCCCCACCCCAAGTATGAATAAATATGCAACGCTTCTTTTGTTGGCTGTAAGGAGTTGAGCAAGATCACAAACTGCAAATAAGACTTTTTAAAATGGTGAATGAACACACAGAGACACATATTGGTAAGAGAGCATTAAGGAACAGCTGATTCATCAGTATTTTGGCATCTCTTCCTGGGTGTTCTAAGTGGTGAGAGATCACCTTACCTCAATACCTGTGCATATTCTCAGGCATGTCTCGGCACCTTGAGCCCAAATTCAAGAATGTTTTCCCACTAGAAGGAAAATGTGGCTACTTTCTTCCCAGTGTCACTATCAGGCTTGCTTTTGATGGATGCTGATTTCAAGACTATGCTCTTAAACACAGCAAAGTAGTTTCTTTCCTCCTACCCCTTATTTTGCGGTCATTTAAAAAGTGTTTTTCAGTGATAGGATCTGAATTTAATGACATAGGAAAGGGCCCTATGGAGTAAAGGAAGCCCTCACCCACTGTTCAAATGATATAAACAACTGCACCCAATCCACCCGCAGACATTACATTCCTCTCAATTTTGAGAAGCAAAGGCTGCAAAAAAAAAGAGCTCTGTTACAGAATCATTCACACTTTTAGAGAGTACCTAAAAAAAAAAAAAAAAAGCTTACTAGTAATTTTTTTTAAATGTCAAGCTACATATGAGTACACATTGAAAGGGTTAAAAGGAAGACGTGTTAAAAAAAAATTCACACCTTTTAGGTTTACATCAGTTGGTGTTTCATAAAGAAACTGATGACAGAAACAGCGGGTAAGGGGTGAAAACCAAGCAGCCTAGAGAAAGAGAAAAAAGACCTACAACAACCCACAGAAAAATCAAACATAGAAAAGGGAGATTCAGAGATAGAAAGGAAGCCAACAGAGCTTGGTAAAGGCGGTGTATCTCAGAGTATGGGTTTCTCTCCTTATGAATACCTTCAGTGACTGCATAAGCCAGCTTCCTAGGTTCAATTCATAATCATCCATGAGTTCATAACCATAACGAGTTGCTATACTCACTGTTATGATGGTGGTTTATTTTATAGGAAATGAGAGCCACTGTGCTGCCTTGAAGGAATTTTAATTCAAAAGACAAACACTCTTTTAAAAAGAAAAGAAAAACCTTTTCACACATCTCTAACGAGGTCATTATCATATGTGAATAAGAATGGCAAGAATTCACAAGCCCAGTGTTTCCCTAGTTTATAGTTTAGCTTAATGTGATGTGACCTAAATATTTCCCAGACTATTTACTACCTTGAACTGGGACATAAAATATAGCCCATTTTCAAAATTTTTTTCTGTACCACATATATGAACAAAATCTAATTCATGAGATAGTCTTTAAAAAAATTATTTCGACTATGTATAATAAAAGGATACTATAAGTAAGTTCTGGATTATAAAAGTGACAACCAGAGGGCAAGTGTTTCAACGTTAATTTAAGAGATTTTATTATAAAATGAGTGCTAATAAATTATCATTTGTTGGATAAATTCACTTTTAGACAACTTTTAAAATATGTTCTGTAATCCCAGCCCTTTGGGAGACCGAGGCAGGTGGATCACCTGAGGTCAAAAGTTAGAGACCAGCCTGGCCAACATGGTGAAACCCGTCTCTACTGAAAATAACAAAAATTAGCCGGGCGTGGTGGCACACACATGTAATCCCAGCTCCTTGGGAGGCTGAGGCAGGAGAATCACTGGAACACAGGAGGCAGAGGTTGCGGTGAGCCGAGACTGTGCCATTGCACTCTAGCCTGGGCGACAGAGCAAGACTCTGTCTCAAAAAAAAAAAAAAAAAAAAGAGGCCAGGCGTGGTGGCTCAAGCCTGTAATCCCAGCACTTTGGGAGGCCGAGACGGGCAGATCACGAGGTCAGGAGATCGAGACCACCCTGGCTAACACGGTGAAACCCCGTCTCTACTAAAAAATACAAAAAACTAGCCGGGCGAGGTGGCGGGCGCCTGTAGTCCCAGCTACTCAGGAGGCTGAGGCAGGAGAATGGCGTAAACCCGGGAGGCGGAGCTTGCAGTGAGCTGAGATCCGGCCACTGCACTCCAGCCTGGGCGACAGAGCGAGACTCCGTCTCAAAAAAAAAAAAAAAAAAAAAGAAATTCATACAAGAAATAAAGAAGATATAAGATTATTCTACGAATCACATATTAGGTATTACATTCTGCTAAAGATCCTTCAGTTCCTTGAATGTCATTGATGTATGATTGCTAAGGATCATCAGTTATCAAAAGCCATTAGTAGCTCACAGAAAATAAATGCAACTTAATTACGAGGCTAGTTTACATGCATCCATAAATTTCCCAAGTAAGAATTTAGATTTTGCACGTTAATGTTACAAAAGTTCCAGATAATGAACAATGGATTATATGCCAAAAAGTTTTCCTCTGAGTCATATTTATATAAATTATGAAAGGCTCTCTACTATATCATTAAATGAGGGCATTTATTTATTTATTTATTTATGAGATGGAGTCTTCATCCGTTGCCCAGGCTGGATTGCAGTGGCACAATCTTGGCTTATTGCAACATTTGCCTGCCAGGTTTAAGTGATTCTCCTGCCTTAGCCTCCTGAGTAGGTGGGATTACAGGCATGTGCCACGATGCTGGGCTAATTTTTTGTATTTTTAGTACAGATGGGATTTCACCGTGATGGCCAGGCTGGTCTCGAACTCCTGACCTCATGATCCACCCGCCTCAGCCTCCCAAAGTGCTGGGATTACAGGCGTGAGCCACGGTGCCCAACACAAATGAGTGCTTTTAAAAACTAATATTCAGACAGCTATTTCTTGTCTCTCCAAAGATTTAATATTGGTATAAAGTTTACATAGGCATTTTTGCTTCAATAAAATATTTTCTTATACTTCAATAACATTCCCTTCCCAATAATTACTAAAAAATAAAAATTCATCAGACTGAAAAACACATTTGATATCCTTTTCATAGCTATGGGTGGCCAGGTGGTGCTCATCTGTGCAGTAAATACCAAAGGCTTGAAGTACAGTATTATAATATTTGGACAAAGAGAGGATTGCTGGATGCTAAATTTTATTTTGAAATATGTGTCTCCAGAGCCTACTTTCTTTCAAGTTTTCATATAGCTTATTGAGCCACATTACTTTTCATCGAATCAAAAATATAAAATATATGAAGCTTTAACAAGAAATGAGATTAATTACTGGTTATAGCTCTGTGAAATAAGTTACTGAGATAGTAAGAGAGATAAGAGTTACAACCAAGCATTATAACCAACATGACTGATAGCAAACAGGAGTAGAACTCACCCAATGTTAAAAATGTCCTAGCGATAAAAACATATTTCCTTGAACAGTTTCAGCACTTAAGTTAATATAAAAATTAAGTTGTTAACTAATGTAGTCATACTTTTTGATTCAGCACCAGTACTTTAAAGATTCTATTCCAAGGAAATCGTTACATCTTCCCCCTCTCTCCCCTTTATTCCTCCCCGATATGTATGTATATTTTGGACACATACCTTCTTCTGGTGTTTGTGCTCTCAATGTTTCACTCCAATCACTCCAACTTCCCTTATAAAGATGTAGCTTAGAGGAAATCTGAAATTCATATTCTGTAAATGGTTTCAGATCCAGCAAATCATGTCTTCCTCTGGCCTCTGTAACATTAACCTTGAAACAGACATTTTTTTAAAGTGCCTATTAATACTAGATTGCTAATTTAAAGAATTTTAACACAAAATGAGAAAAAACCCCAGGCTGTTTGATCCTACTTGTTTTTCAGACCTACCGTTAAATGAGAAGAAATATCAATGACTGTCTTACCGAATAGATATGATATTAATCTGAAATATAGCTTCTTATTAAAAATAAAATAAAATCTCCCGGGACTAAGAACCCATCTATGTAGGTTCTCGAGGGGGATCCTGAAACCAGCTGAAAAACAAGTAAAGATTGAAAACTATGAAGTGTCAAAACACCTTGGAGAAGTTTCTACACTAGAGATTATTTTTTATTTGATTACAATTAGAATGTGATGAATGTTTTAACACAAACATAGAACTGGCTTTTTTTAAAAAAACGCTTTAATTAGTTATACTCTCTTGAATATCAGCTATCTGTGGAACTGATCCTTTGTTATTATAAGCCATTGAATTTTACAACAATCCTGGAAAGAATCATAATCCCATACATTTTATTTTAAAACATGTAATGCCTAATATTATATCAAATTGTAGACCTTTTCTTTGGAATATTAAATTCTATATAAATCTCTGTGGACATTTCTTAATATTTCTCTTTTCAATATCTTTTTTAAATGCTAAAAAGTAATAACAGGATGGGGGTAAATAATAAGGAGAAACAAATCCTCTGTTAGAAACAAACTATAGAAAATTAATATTGGTTTACAAAAGCTTTAAAAATTTCAGAATCAGAGATCAAAATTCAAGATATTTCTTAATCAACAGAGGCGTACGTGACTTTCTGATAGTTCTCAAGTGTGTACTTTGGGATAAATATTCTTAAACTCTATATTTTGCTGTATGAAAAGACAGAGGTCTGTGCAGCAATATTAAGAACCCTTCAATGTTTTTTCCTTCACTCTAAAGATCATTACCATATTCCAGTGCCTGCTGTTACTGGGCCGATATCTGAGTCGATTAAGCAGTACCAGTCCCTCATCTCTCCAATAAAGGGTGCATCTGCTCACGGAGGAAGCCTTTTGAAATTTGATTCTAATGTCCCACGGAGGAAGAGGCCTCACTAGTAACCAGGACAAACAAAAAAGTGTGGTTCAGGATCCGTGATCAGCAATTGTCTTATGTACTGGCATGAGATATAAAGAGTTTGACAAAACTCAGTTCTGAGATGCACAACCATCAAATTTGGTAAAATATACAAGGGAAAAGTTCCAGGCTTTAAGAAAGAATTTTTTAAAAAGCTGGATTCACTTCTGAATCTTTAAAATAATCCCCCTTAATCAAATCACATTTTCACCAAATAATTACTACCAACATTAGTGGTAAGTTTCAACTCCACTTAATCCAATGGTTTTTTAAAAACCAATGTGCCAAACTCAAGAATTCCAATGACTGAGAAGCAGAGGTGGCTAGTGATGAATGCCTCAGGAAGAGAAGAAATGTTGGTAGGAACATTCATAGCAAAGGGACAGAGGAAAAGAACAGGTGGCAAGAAGGTAGCCTAGAGATCAATGATGTATGAAAAAAAAATGGGAGGAAGCCTGAGAAGAAATGTGGTGGAAAAGTGTATAGTAAATGCCAATGATCAGACTCATCGTTAGCAGTATGTATGCAAAGAAGTGCCATGAAAAGAGAGGCGAGAAGCACATAGTGTGAGGTTGGAACTTCTGGCAACCCAATTCTGCCTGGATGGTCAGAACTTGGAATGCCTGAGACTGGCCTCTGATTCAACTGGACCAATTACATTTGCTCAGGAATGTACTGGCTCACTCTAGGGTTGGAGGTAAATATTCTCAGAGCAAGACGCACCTGTGGCTTGAGAAATTTTATTCATAGTTTGTACCTCGCTGCTCTAACCTAGCAGGCCCACATGTAGCCTATCTCACAACAATGGGAGTAGCCACGGGGGGGAGAGTACACCTCCTTCAAGAAGGGCTTGCACTGAGCATCTTGAATGACACCACAGGACCCTCTCCTCAGTGAGGTGGTATCATTAGTAGCTGATTCTTTCATGGGATTTGAATCCAGGGACTAATTTCTCCAACAGAGAGAATAATGTTGAACATCCCACTTTGTATAGCCATCTTTATACAGCTCTAGAATCACGCACCCTTTGACTTGCATCAAAGTAATTTCTATCTTTTGCCTATGCCTGTTGGCCAGTTTCCATCAATCTCTGTCTTTCTTGAAACAACCATAAAAAAAAATTTGAATGATTTTAAAAATAATTATAAAGAACCAGTGAAATAGTGAAATAAAATGTACCTATGTCCAAGAAGGTGAATGTGGATGGAAATGAAGAGGAGCTTCCAAGACTATTGACAGCAGTAACCTTGGCTGTGAAATTGGATTCAGGTGACTTAGGGGTGAGGTTGATTCCAAAGTCCAAATAGTCACAATAATGATCTTTACATTGCTTCTGCCAGGTTAAATTTTTTGGTCCACTTAACCTGTAAACAAAACACAACCACGTGTAGCAAGATGTTTTATGTACTACTTTCTACTTACAGTAGAAAAGAACAAAATGTTTAAATATTTAGAATTCTAGACAATTTTTAAAGGTCAATCTTATGACTTGGTAATACACACCAGGAATATTTGTATTATATGGTCATATAAGACTATACTTCACCCAACTCCCTTTTTTAGTAGAACTGAGATGTTCTTTCATGTTCGTGTAGATAGGTAACCATGCCTACGCTGCTGAAATTCCCCAAACCCTGCTGTCATCTTGGCTCCCCAGGGCAGTTCCACACATTATCCTAAGGACCGTGGCCACCTTGACATCTGTGGCACAGAACTGTCAGTTCCTAGTACAGCAGTGGCCAGAGTAGAATCCTGGGCTATTTTACCCTAACACTGAGACCTGCATGTCGATAGATATTTCCTGTAGGTTAGAAAAAGTAAATGTACTACAGAACCCCTCCTTTCCTCCATCTCCTCCTCACTCAGGAATAGCACAAATCAGCTAGATCTTTAATGGGATCACGAAATCTACTCCAAGGAACAGAATCTCCCAGACTCTCTCTTCTCATGGACTCTTAGGTCAGCCAATGGTGCTTTAAAAAGAAACTTCTCCAAGCGAATGGAAAACTACCACAAGGAAGAGTTTATTTATGTATCATGACCCCAAGAGTCTGCAGCTGCAAAAAAGAGAAGCGATCTTATGCAACCAGTGTAACCCTACTAGAGTGGGAAAGAACAGCCATAACTTGGATCTTGGATGCACTGAAGAGAACGCTGAGTTAGAACTCAGACCCAAGATAGTAGGTCTCTCATACTGTAGATGAATGAAGCAGTTTTAACTATAAACAGAAACTTTTAAAAAGGTATCTAATTGTCTAGAAGTATCTATTGCTTCTTCTCTCTGGTAAAAATAAAACAGACAGGCCAGGCGCCGTGGTTCATGCCTGTAATCCCAGCACTTTGGGAGGCCGAGGAGGGCGGATCATGAGGTCAAGAAATCGAGACCATCCTGGCCAACATGGTGAAACGCCGTCTCTGCTAAAAATACAAAAATTAGCTGGGCGTGGTGGCGGATTCCCGTAATCCCAGCTACTCGGGAGGCTGAGGCAGGAGAATCACTTGAACCTGGGAGACGGAGGTTGCGGTGAGCTGAGATTGTGCCACTGCACTGTAGCCTGGCAACAGAGTGAGACTCCGTCTAAATAAATAAATAAATAATAGATATTTCTAAATGTCATTTAAGAGAAGATCTACAAAACAGCTGCAAGAATACAGCCTCTCACTCACTGTAGAGTATACTCAGTGTATAGGTGGGTGTCTTGTCCTCTTTCCCAGGTGCAGGCCACAGTCCCTTGTTCTCCCTTCTGTATGCAGGATAGATTTTGAGGCTGTTCTGGAGCAACTTTAGAAAGAAAAGACAAAAACCTTATATATCACACAGGTGATATTTCAACCAAATTGTTATTATCTGCCAACAACATGACAATATGTCCCCCACATGCCGTAAACCCAGGAAAACTAGAAGCCATTTTCAGATTTCGTCCAAGTCCCAGTTTGCCAAAAAGGCAAAAATTTCTCCTAGAAACAGTAATAATACTAGTAAATATGGATCAAATACTTACTATATGCCTAGTCCAGTGCTATGTGCAGTTTTTCTGAATTAGACAGCATAGCACCCCATGAGGTAGATACCATTATTATCTTTATTTTTGAGAGAGGTGAAATATCTGACCCAAGATTATAAAATTATGAAGTGGCAGATTCAAGGCTCCAGCTCAGCAGTGGGTAACTCAAGTCCAAGCCTTTTCTCCATATTCTACCATTTTCCCTGACACGTGAACATCCAGTGCTAGCTCCATTACCCCTGGTAATAATCAATTAACTTCCTTTAGAGTGATGCCCATTCAAATATTAGAAACCTTGAAAAATGAGAGACTTATTTGTTTTCTTCACCAGACATTTGCTGTCAAGAAACGTATACCCACTCGCCTCACTCATGTCTTCCTGGGCTATACCATCTAAATCTAATTTCTGCAGTGTCTCTTGGAGCACTTTATGGGCATTTATAAATTAATTCTTTTATGTACGTAGACATTGAGTACCTCCCACAAGCCAAGCACAGTGCTAGCTGTGGAAACACAAAGATGTACAAAGCAAGCATGGTCCCTTCTATTGTAAGGTGTGTATTTTTAAATAAAGCTATTTTATAGTGAAAGACAGGACCCAAACTAGGAATTTCTTGGACAAAATGGAGGTAAGAGAAATACTTGGATATTCAGGCATCCCATTTTAGCCTAATACCCAGACCCACGTGTAGATACATATTTCGTTTAGGTTAGATAAAATGAGCATACTACAGAAGTCCTAGCTATTGTCTACACTAAAAAAATCTGTAACTGATTAAATAAATGTCTTTTTTGTCCTTAGCATCCACCACAGACATAAGCACAGGAATGCCCACTGTGTGACCTTGGACAAGTCAGAGCGTCAGTTGAATCTATAAAATGGGTATAATGATATCTAGCTTATATAGTTTCAATAGAATAATAAACTTTTCCTTTAAAAAAGTCTCTTCTCACTGGATGCAGTGGCTCACGCCTGTAATCCCAAGACTTTGGGAAGCTGAGGTGGACAGATCACTTGAGGTTAGGAGTTTGAGACCAGCTTGGCCAACATGGTGAAACCCCTTCTTTACTTAAAATACAAAAATTAGCTGGGCATGGTGGCACATGCTGTAATTCCAGCTACTGAGGAGGCTGAGGCATGAGAATCACTTGAACTCAAAAGGTAGAGGTTGCGCAGAGCTGAGATTGCACCACTGCACTCCAGCCTGGGTGACAGAGTGAGACTCCATCTCAAAAGAAAACAAACAAACAAACAAACAAAAAACACTGGAGGCTCTTGCTGGAAGTAGAATAAGGAATGTTGCCAATAAATCCCAACAACAAACCTTTGAGTTCTTACTAGGTGCCACACTCTGTGCTAAGCACACTATGTGCATGACGCCATCTAATCTGTATAAATGACTCAAGAGGGATGCATTCAGATTAACCTCATAGAATGGATGAAGAAGCTGAGGCTCAGAGACGTTAGGTAACATGTTCAAGGTCACATAGCTAGTAATTGGTACAGCTGTTTGAGCCAGTTCTCTCTGATTCAACATCTATTCTTGTTCCATTTTATGAAGCTGCCTGGGGCATCAGCTTCCTCTAAGGCATACAGACTGGAAACATCAGAGTCTTTCTCAACATTTCCTCTTCATTTTCTACATCCAGTTAGTCATAAAATTCAGTGGATCCTACTTCCACCAGGTTTTGAGTTATCTGTTCCCATGTTTGGTTCCCATTGCCACTGCCCTAGATAAGGACTTGATCACTTCTTCCTGGACTATTACAATAGTTTACTTTTTTCTCAGGGACTCCACACAGGTGGTCTGAGAGTCATTTTAACTTATAAGTTCATATTTAAAAGTTAGAGTCCTGGGCCAGGCACAGTGGCTCATGCCTGTAATTCCAGCACTTTGGGAGGCCGAGGTGGGCAGACAGCTTGAGCCCAGGAGTTTGAGCCTGGGTAACATGGTGAAACCCTGTCTCTACTAAAAGTACAAAAATTAGCCAGACATGGTGATGCATGTCTATAATCCCAGCAACTTGGGAGGCTGAGAGGGGAGGATCACTGAGATTAGGAATTGGAGACCAGTCTGGCCATCATGGTGAAACCCCCCTCTCTAATAAAATATAAAAATTAGCTGGGCATGGTGGTGCATGCCTATAATCCCAGCTACTTGGGAGACTGAGGCAGAAGTATTGCTTGAGCCCAGGTGGCAGAGGTTGCAGTGAGAAGAGATCGCGCCACTGCACTCCAGCTTGGGTGACAGCGCGAGACTCCATCTCAAAAAAAAAAACAAAAACAAAAAAACAAAAATCTCTTCCTTGTATACATATGTACCCAGGTACACATATACATTTAGATATGTTTATATGTATTTATACAGTGTATACTTATGCATATACACACACTAGTCATGACTGAGTCATATAGAATACTATATTAACTTTTCATTTTCCGTATAACTTTTAATCTTAGAATTAGTAATTATCTTGTTTTTCCATTTGTTTAGTTTTCTTGTTAATAAAATTTCAAACTTGCAAGCCAATTATCTCAATCACTGTTCAATATACTGCAATGTATTGGCACTTCTATCCATTTCATCTGCTTAAGGACTTCTCTCTTGGAGCCTTGTGGATTTTCCAATATAAAACAGGTTGCCTCCATGCCTGGTACCTAGCTGTCATTCTGGGACTGTTCATCCTTAGTGTCTCCTAAGTTCCTTCTTTTTTTCCTTTGGCTCTCTTGTTTCTTAGATTTAATGTTTTCTTCTTTCTTGTCAAATGACTTGGGTTGGTGGAGCATAGCTTTCATTAGTTCCCTGGGAAAGGGTACATGGGAGGAAATATCTTGAGCATAGTTTAAAATGTCTTTATTCTACCCTCACATTTGACTGACACTTTGAGGATAGAATTCTAAGTTGAAAAGAGTCTACAGTCAGGACTCTGTTGCCTTCCACATTCCAGGTTGCTGTTGAGAAGCCTAAAGCCATCACCTAAATGCCTCCCATGGGCCTTGCATGGGATTAAGCACTTTGCATATAAGAGGTCTTCTAATTACTACGACCATTTTATGAGATAGATGTTATTATCTTCATAACACAGATGGAGAAACTGAGGCTCAGATAATTTAAGTTGTGTAAAGTACACTGCTACTGGCAGAGCTGAGATTCAAAGCCCATGCTACTTCTACTATACCACAGGCTGTCAATGCTGAGTACATGACTCACAGTGGTATGAACAGGAGGCCCTGAGCTGGAAGGTGAGTATTTGGCCTAGTTTATACCTCCTTCCTACCAATGATCTGCTTGGTCATTTGCTTGGTCTTCGGCTCAATGCTTCTGGGGGCCCTCCAGGAAAACTGCCTGGTACCAACTGTACATCTATATATCCTTAATGGTCACAGAGAAGAGGTTTCCATCTTTCCTGGACAGAGTCTCATTGAGCTCTATATCACTACCTTTATGACAGAGACCATGTCTATGAGACTTGGTCAGCCAGCCTGCTAGAGCAATTCTTCCTAGTCTCTTCATGCCTCTTGTCTGCCACCCCAAAGCTTCCTTGGAACCACTGAGGCACAGGGTGCCATGGAATCCCTCAGGGCCCATGCTTGCTCGCGGGCTTGCCTGGTTGGACCTGCAAGGCTGTGGGCCACAGATTGCGAACTGCAGGTAGGTATGCTGCTGGCTGCTGGTTCATCCTGTGCCCTGTGGCTCATGCTGCAGGTGTCAACTCTGACAGGTTAGTTCTAATCCCCCAGCAGCTGCCTGAAGGGACCAGCAATGCAAGCCAGCAGTGTGGGAAACTGATCCCCTGTCAGATGGACTTCGGCCAGTGGGACATAGTTAAGTTCTTCTTTCTTTCTCTTGTCATGAGATTTCTATATGCTCTTTCTGGGAATGTTCCGAAGAGTATAAACAACCAGCTGTATTTTCTGTTGAAGCTGTGGCCGGTTCAGTAATGTTACTACCTGGTATTTGCCTTTCTCCCTTTCCTGGCTCACTCCTTCCCTCTTGCCTCCCTGGGGCTGTGTAACTCCTCTGCCCCACACCCCCTTCTCATGAATTGTTAGCAGGTCAGGTTTTTTCTTTACTTTTCTTTTTATTTTGCTGGAGTCAGTTTTCTAGAGAACTGAGGAAAAGATAGTAAGTGTGATCAATGTTTTATTTTACATTCTGCTAAGTATGAGAACCAGTGGTCTAGGTGAGCATGGATGGAAGAACTATTTTGGGAGGCATTAAGTTAGGTAGGGCAAGAGGTGCTGCTCAACTCTGTGTAGTCATCCTGGGCTGCATAAGTTTAAAAAGACATCTCTTCTTTCTTTTTAGGAGGCTGTAGCTTTAAACATATTCTCGTAAGTCAAAAAGGCATAAAGACCCAACTGCAGAGATCCATTTTTTCTGCCACTGGAGTTAAGGACAACAGATAAATGGTTCTGATGGAGAGAGAGAGACAGACAGAGAGAGAGAGAGAGAGAGAGACTTGCCAAATAAGATTCCAATTTCTGAACTCACACTGAAGCTTTCATGTCAGTATCAAAATAAAATACTTCAATGTGGTGGGAAAAGAAAGAACATTGACCTGTATTTGGGTTTCTGCTTAACATCAAATACCAAAAGATCAAAAATACCAAAAGATCACCAAGTTTTAAAAATTCAAAATGGAATGCTCACCACCAACTAAGATCTCTGCTCCACATATTTGAATTTCATCACTATTGATACAGGCCAGTTTGCAGACAAACAAGGTTGTACCGAGGGGAAGACCTGTGACTTCAGCATTGAGGGAGTGGCCATGGTGAAAATTGATTCTTCTGTCAAACTTGTACAGGATTAACTTGTTACGTCTGGAATAGGGCGAGCAGCCTTGTCTGGGCTTCAAAGAACATGAAATATTGACAGTGGATCCAAGTAAAATTACACGGGAAGGCTTCACAGTCACATCGCCTCTCTTGCACTCATCTGCAATAAGATACAAATGCAATATTTAGCTGGTGATAATAAACCCATTTCAAAATGAAGAGTTTATGTAATTCCCCCAAACAGGGTAAAATTAACCCCATCAGATCATGCAAATATAGTTAACCTACATGTCTCTGGTTATAATAGTGATGTACAATGAGAACAGAAGGTAAACATATTGAAGTCTAACTGTATTTGAATGAAAATATGCATCCTTCTCATAACAGTAATACTATAATCAGAACTATAACCAGGAAAGTGGTTAGAAAGCAGGATTGGAAGAACATTCAGGAACACAGTTTTGAGAAAAACCAGCCTCTCTCATATGCAAATTATTTACCAGACTACTAAAGCCTTCCCAGAAAAAAACACATTTGTTTCCATCACCATTTATGATTTATAATTTTTGTTTAAATACTTGTACCAAGAAAAAAAAGACAGTTTTAAAAGAGTATTTAAAAAGCATTGCAAACATTGTGCTACTGCACTCCAGCCTGGGCAACAGAGCCAGACCCTGTCTCAGAAAAAAAAAAAAAAAACTTGTGGAGGGTGGGAGGCAGGAAAAAAAAAGTACTAAACAAACCAACACAAGAACAGAAAACCAAACACCGCATGTTCTCACTCTTAAGTGGGAGTTGAACAAGGAGAACACAAGGACACGGGGGTGGAGGTGGGCATCACAAGCCAGGGCCTGTCAGGGGGTGGGGGCTGGGGGAGGGATGGCATTAGGAGAAATACCTAATGTAGGTGACGGGTTGATGGGTGCAGCAAACCACCATGGCACGTGTATACCTATGTAACAAACCTGCACATTCTGCACATGTACCCCAGAACTTAAAGTATAATAAAAAGAAGAAAACAACAACAAAAAAAAGAAAAATGTGCTGAAATGTAAAACATGTATTTGTGATGCCTAACTGGGTTACCAAGCCACTTTCTTAGGAAGAAATAAAATAATTGGACCCTTATATTAATCATTAGTAGAAATTAAATTAAATAACTACTATAGACAGAACCAGACTTATCCACTTAAATGACAGAGATTGACTACAAAAGACCAACTACCAGAACATTTACCATAAATATATACTTCATCTGTAACTGAGAATTTAAACCACAAATTCTTCCACGGAGTGACTTACAGAAATATCTTACCTATTTTTGCTTTAATCAACAGCCACATGGTTATAAAAATAAGTGCCAGTGAGCATCGTCTAAAAGTATGTGCCATCAACAATCGACTCTGGTATAGAACTTTGTATTCTTCCTTGCAAAAGAAGACAAATTCATTCATGTTAAATACATTCAGAAAATACCACAGCCAAAATAGCTCAGAAGAGCTTCAATTGCCACTTGATTTTTCTCCATCTTATTGAGATTTTGTTATTTTAGAAAATGACATATGCCTTTAAAATCAGTAAATCGAATTATCTTAGCCACCTTCCAAACCCCATCTCAGTGAAACTTCTTGGGGTCAGCAAAGGATTAGAGAAAGAATTTGGATGTCTTAGTCCATCTGGGCTGCTGTAACAAAATGTCATGAACTGGGTAGATTATAGACATCAGAAATTTATTTCTCACAGTTCTGGGGGCTGGCAAGTTCAAGATCAAGAGGTCAGCAGATTCAGCGCCTGGTGAGGGCCCACTTCATAGACGGTTCATAGACGGGGACTTCTTGCTGTGACCTCACATGGTGGAAGGGACGACAGAGCTCTCTGGGATCTCTTTTATAAGGTCACTAGTCCCATTTGTGAAAATTCTACCTTCATGACCCCATCACCTCCGAAAGACCCCACCTCCTAATATCATCACATTGACAGTTAGGATTTTAACATATAAATTTGAGGGGGACATAAACATTCAGGCCACAGCAATGGGCTTTGGGGTCCTTTAGCACTGAGTTTAAATACTTGAGACCATGTGCAAGTTGCTTAACCTATCTGAGACTTAGTCCCACAGAACACTTTTATTCTTCTTTTCCTTCTAAATAAGGCTTCATCATCAAACCACACAGAGTAGTTTGACTAATGAGAGTTTCTGATCCAGTCATGTGATTCTGGAATCAGTAGATTGAAAAATGGCTCATAACCCATCTGGAACTTAGTAAAAGATTGATCTCTTTGGCAGTAAAAAAGGAATTCCAAGGGTTGTTTGGGTTTTCTAGAGAAGCTCGTTTACTTATTTGTTTTTTAATTACTTATTTACAGAGTGATTTTATCTTGAATAGGTCAGAAAACATAAGCTGGCAATTCTGATCTGTTTCAAATTCAAACCTAAGGAATGGCTCTACTGGTCAGTAACAAATTCTTTAAATTCTATTAAAGATAGGCCAAAAAATCATAAAGTAGGCTGGGAAGTTCTGTGGTGTCAGTCCACTAAAAAGTAGCCAATGCAAAGCAAAAGTTTACCTCTTAACCCCATACCTAGACATATGCCAGAAAATATTGAAGAGTTTCAGAAAATTTCACTTACTCATTCAATATGGATGGCTGCCTTTCATGTGCTAGGTACACTAAGTGCTAGAGACACAGCACTTCTGTCCCTGTGGGGTTCTTTGTTTCCCCTACCTCTAGCCTAGTCATCATTCAGGGAAACTCCAAATAATATTAGCATATTAGCATAAGTCTTTGCTGGCTACCCTTTGTTTTCCTCTTGATTTTTAACTCTTGGAGGACCTTAGCACACTCAAGGTATTTTTTTTTTTCTATTTCTACTTTCTTTGTAGGTGATCTCACCTGGTCCCCTGGCTCTAGATGTTATCTGCTAGCTAAAGATTTCAGAGTAGATCTTCAACTCACACATCCCCCTGAGCTCCAGTCTCATCCATCTGTCTCCTTTGCATCACCTCTTAGATATCTAACAGATTCTCAGTATTAAGGTGTTCAGTCTAAATTCTTGTCACCCTTTCTCCAAATTGGTTCTTCCTTCAGCCTTTTCTATCTTAGTGAATGATATTCTCATCCCTAAGTGGCTAAAAACACCTAGAAGCTATCTTTGATTCCAATCTTTTTCTCATTTCCTACAGCTAAACCATCTCTAGTCCTGTCAACTTTACCTCCAAAATATTTTACAGATCAATGCACTTCTCTCCATTCCAACTGTCCCTTCACCCTAGTCCAAACCACTGTCATCTCTCCCCTAGTCTATGCTAGCCCTCAACGTGTCTTTCCAGTCCATCCTTGCCCTTTCTAAGCCATTTCATATAGCCAACTACCTTTGAAAAACATAAATCAGATCACGTTACCCGCTGCACACCACCACTATTTGAAATCCTTCAACAGGTCCCTACTGCTGTTAGAAAAATATCCACAGCCCACACCACACACAGTCTCTCAGCCACTGCATGGCCTCACTTCTTCCCATCTTGCCATCATCACTTACATTTTTGCCTGGTTCACTCTTTTCCATTCACACTGGCCTTCAGACTGTTCCTTGAACAATGCCCTTTGCTGCCTAGAGAACTTCACGTTTTCCAAATCCTCTGCTAGAATCCTCTTCCCTAGCTTCTTCGTGTGGCTGACGTATTTACACCCTTTAGATTTCAGCTTATGTGTTACTTCCCCAGAAAGCCCCTCCCTGACCACTGTCTCTATCCCTCCCACGCCCTCCCTGACCAATGTGGTCTTCCCCAGTTGATTTTTTACTCATCACCTTATTATTGTCTTCATGGCACAATCTGTAACTACCTCATTTATTTACTTAATTACTTGTTTGTCATCTGTCTTCTATACTAGAATATAAGCCCCATATGAGCAGGAACATTGACTACCTTGCTCACTGTTGAATACCAGCACTTAACACTGGGAAACAGTAAGTACTCAATAAATGTCTATTGAAAGAAAGATGCGAAGGAGGGAAAGGAATATGATCTTTAGAAAACTCCCTATAAACATCCCTGTGGTAGGCAGGAAAATGGCCCACCAAAGATGTCCATGCCCTAATTCCCAGAATCTGTGAACAGGTTACCCTACATGGCAAAGACACTTTGGAGACGTGATTAAAGTTAAGGACTTTGAGATGGGAAGATTATTCTGGATTAACCAAGTGAGTCCAATATAATCACAGGAGTCCTTAAAAGTGTACAAGAAAGGCAGGAGAGTGGGTCAGAGAGATATGATGTACCAAGGACTCGCTCTGCTGCTGCTGGCTTTGAAGTGGAGGAAGGAGCCAGGAGCCAACGAATGTGACAGTGTCTAAAAGCTGGGGATGGATCTCAGTTCACAGATACATAAAATCTATTTCTTGTGAGTCATTGTTAAAACATTTGAGAAGCACAGATTTAAGCCAAAATCTGCCGGTCTCCCCGTCTCTAAACCAAAAGTCCAAGGTCATGGAATACAATGGCCTCTGTGAGCTAATTTCTGTGTTTATCACCAGCCACATCCACCACCGCTCTCTTCTGACACTACCATCTAGTGACACTGAGCTGCTTATAACCCTGCCCGTCTCATGCCTGTTCATGCCTCTGTGTCTTTTCTTCATGCCATTCTCTTTACTTTGCCACTATTTTTAGACTGGGTGAGTCTTATTCATCCATCTAAACTCAGTTCAGACACCTTTCATTCAGTTATTCATTCAATAAATATGTATTAAGCAGCTGCTAAGTGCCAAGGCCTTGGGATATGGTAGAGAACAAGACAGAAGGGATTTTAGCTTTCATGGAAACAACATCCTGGAGTAGAGAGGCAAAAAACAAAAATATAAGCAACAACCCAGTAATAATAAAAGAAGGACATAAAAGAGGAGAGACCCTGGGGAGGATAGAGACTTGTCAGCAAAGGCATTAGTAGGAGGCGAAGCTTGGGCTAAAATTGGTGCTGGCCAACCGAAGATGTGGGAACACTTTTCCTCACAGAGGAATGGTGAATGCACAGCCTGGAGGCAGAGGAACGAGCTTGCCAAGGGAGAGGCACAGAAATAAGGTCAGGGTGGTTGGAGAAAGTGACTGCAGGGAGAATGGTATGCGATGAAATTAGAGAAGATGTCAGGAACCAGATTTACTATGGACTTGTTTGCCAAAAAAGGGAGCCTAGATTTTACTCTCAAATATATGGGAAACCACTGGTGTTTAATTAGGAATTTTACATATTTAATTGAGTTTTAATTGAGGGTGTAACAAGATACAAGTGACATTAACACACACACACACACACTACTCTGGAGACTAGGGTGGATGCAGGCGACCAGTTGGGAAATGACTGCAGAGGCACAGGTAAAATGATGATGATGTGGTCATCAGGTGTAGTAGTGGCAATGGAAAGAAGTGGTCAGATTTCAGGAAGCCTTACTTATGTCTTCAGGTCAGAGTGAACCCTCCTACCAGTATCCTCAGAGCACCCTGGCATCTTCCTATCTTATCACGTACCATAATTAAAGAGAACTAATTTATTTAGATACCTATCTATCTCCTCCATTTCCTTGCAAGCTCCTCAGGGGCAGAGGCCACAATTTGTGGCACATAGTAGGCATGTGCTGTCCTGGATAAAACTTAAATTGTGTGTGTGTTCATCTATTTTACTTCTAGTTTAGTTTAATGCAACTACATTAAAACTACTTACATTAAATCTTATTCTACTACATTGGGATTGGATTAAGTTTTTGTTGTATTAGAAAAGGTGTTAAAATATACTCTTCTGACATATTGACGATTGGAGTTAAAGGTACTTGAAAAACAGCAGGTGCAAGAAGATCACTTTGACTTTTCTGCTGTTTCTTAAAATAAGAAGGTAAAATTCCCATATGAAAGACATTCCCTGTACTAGAAAGAAAGTCAACAACATCTCTATCTTCAAGGATGAGAAGTTGAGACCAAGAGAATTCTGTACAAACCTTAGCACCCCCACATAATTTAGTCACATTTTTATAGTTTACTATTCTTTGCTCAATCCAGTATTTAAGTAACTGACTCTCACTACTTCTTTAGGTCTTCGTTTCTTCATGTCTCCCATGTCCCATAATATTTGTTGAGTAAATTTGTATTATTTTTTTTCCTGTTAACCTAATGTCAACTTAATTCTCAGACTCAACCAAGACCCTAGGAGGGTGGAGGGGAGTTTTTCTACCCCTATAGTAGCTATGCTAGCTGCTGCATTAAAATTTGGAATATTCTGGCGTAGATAAAATTATGGATTGAACTGGAAGATAACTAAATGAATGGCTACATAGGGATTAAGAAGGTTTCTGCTTCCTAACTGCAAAAGATATCTATGGCACCCCTTTGTAGAAATTTTCAACATGGATCACAATTTATGAAGCTATAACATTCTCCAAATAGTAAAATACTCAGATGATAATTATAAGGATTTAAAAAAATGGATATATATGAAATATGTGTTATATATATTGTGTCCGATTATTAAATAGGTTAAAATATATGTGTATATTATATAAACATATATATGTATATGAAATGGGTAAAATGGAAGAAAAATTTGAGTTTATATAATGGTACATCGATCCAAACACAAACTTGCTGATTTTCTCTGACTACCAGGTAAAAATAGCTTCTCCATTTATGAGAAGTTCAGAATCCCCAAAGACCTTCAAGTAAATGAAGTATCTTCCAATAAAATGAAACCTCCTATAACTGTAAACATCCTTCACATACCCTGCCTAGGGGGTAAATATTAAAACAACAACTCTATCTTGAATCAGAAAATCAAAGAGTGTGCTATGTCATTGACTCATCACTCAAGTTGTGACAGTTTCCAGATGGTGAAAACAACGTCTCAGATCAGGAATGGGGGTGGGGTGGGCGGGAACAAGCCAGAAATACACCAACCGGCAGGAAGACAGAGACAATTACTCCCTGACCAGACTCTTTCCCCATTGCTCTAGAGAGAAGCACAAAGCATGCAGCTACTTCAAAATTGTATTGTGCTAGGCTAGGAAGAAAGAAACTCTTAAGTTTCCTTTCACAGGTGATAATCTCATGCTGGCAGGAAAACTTTCTACTTCCAAATTCTTCTGCAGCACCGTATTAAGGTCAAGGGAAACAGTGGTATTAAGGAAAAGAAAAAGGTGAATGAATCTCAGTTCTGCTGTCTGCTATTGACTGTGAGAGCACCATTTCCTCATCCCTTACAATAGGTATAGTAATACCTAGCTCGACAAAGTTACAGTGACGATTAAGGCAAAGTTATTGTGAACAGTCCATGGTGTCGTGGATTCATGAGAATACTTAGCACAAAGTAGGAACCCCACTGAGACTGGTTCCTATTTCCCCTGCTGATTCCCTCATTTGTATTTCTTTGCTAAATCACATATGATTTTCAGTGTACTAGAGTTGTATGTTTTCTTAGGCCAGGTAAAAAAAATCTTAATTCCTAAGACTATCAAAGAACTTGAAAAGTCAGGGGAGGAAGGAGCCACACGAGTTACTAGTAACTACTGTGTGCTGCTGCTCCCTTCCCCTCCAACAGCTGACATTTCAGTCTGGGCTACCACAGACAACCAAATGACCAAGTATGCCTCAAGGCTGGTTGTCATATAAATGCATGTTGTTAATGATCAGGTGACTAAACGAGGCAAAGAACAAAATTTTTCCCTTCTGCCTGCAAAGCTACTTACAGAGATATGTTTTACTGGTAGCAGATCAATATACAGACAACACTTCAGAGGTCATTTATTCCCTACTTTTCACATGGATCACCGTGGCTTAGAAAAAAGAGGGGACTTGTTCAAGTTCACATTAATAGCAAAATCCAGATCAGAACCTCTGTCTCTCTCTCTCTCTCTTTCTCTCTGATGCAGTCCCATTCTGTCGCCCAGGCTGGAGTGCAATGGTACCATCTTGGCTCACTGCAACCTCCACCTCCTGGGTTCGAGTGATTCTCTTACCTCAGCCTCCCGAGCAGCTGGGACTACAGGCGTGCGCCACCACACATGGCTAGCTAATTTTTGTATTTTTAGTAGAGATGGGGTTTCACCATGTTGGTCAGGCTGGTGTTGAACTGACCTCAGGTGATCCGCCTGCCTTGGCCTCCCACAGTGCTGGGATTACAGGCATGAGCCACCGTGACCGGGCAGTCTCCTGATTTCTAATCCAACATTACTTCTAGATGTGAGACTGCTTGTAATCAATAGCAACTGTAGCAGCATAATACTAAAAATAATGTTAATCTTAACACTATACTAATATTAATGCTGCAATTTTTTGATCTCTTACTATGTTTCAGGCATGATGCTAGGCACCTTACATACAATCTTTATGATACCTATCTAGTAAAGCATTTATAATGCCTAATGCTTTACTCTTCAGAAGGTTGACTCATTACTTCTGATGCCCACTTCCCTCAAAAGAGGATGAAACAACAAAACTCAGCGCACATACAATATGTAACTGTGTCTAATGCTATTCCACTATGGTGATGGAAAAGGATAATCAAATGAAGTTACCCATTAGCTAACCTTCTCTTCTTCATTAATTTTTTCTGAGTTATGGGCATGAAAATGAACTGGTTTTCATTCTAAGCCTACCCTTTGGTGAAAGAATGTAACAAGCCATTACATGGGCAAAAGTCCGTCTATCAGGCCCCATCATCAAGTCAGCCCCATTCATAACGTCATGTTAAATGGCTTGAAGGGGAAGGAAAGTAAAACGCGCAACCTTCTCTACTTTTTCTTCTTTCTATTCAATAGTCCAAGCACTGTTTACATGAGCCAAATTTAACACACACACCTGCTTTCCTTTTTGTGCAGCTGATGAAGCTCCCTGGAATTTTCTCTAATTTCACTGGTAAGCGTTTGTAGTCCTGTGGTTCCTCTTTAATTTCACCCAAGTACAGGAACTTTCTTTTCTTGCTCAAATTCAGGAGACTTCCGAATTTTTGTTCCTTTTTTTTTTTTTTTTTTCCCAAATTCAATGTGCTTTCTCTTTTCCCTCTTTATAGCTTATTTTTAAAAACTTCCTTTATGCTTTTCTCTCTTCTATTTTTTCTGGAATGTTGTTTCTGTCAATTCTGTTCGTCTTTATTTCCATTTTAGATATATCCCATTTGACATAATAGACTCCTGAAATGTTGTGTGTAAACAAATCACAGTTGAAATGAATTTATCCCACCCCAACCCCTGAATCGTCTGTACTGAGAACTATTTTATCCTATAGATTGAACAAGCATTTATCCAATATAACAGTAAAAAGAAAGAAAGAAACAAGACATGAATGGAGTCTTGGAGAAACAAGACACTTTCAAATAAACTACATGGCATTTTTTCTTTCTTTGAATACCTCCCATAAGCCTAAAACTTTCATGGCAAGTGTTCAATAAAGCTTCAAAAACTCCAGCCTTCTCTGATTCACTCTCTGTATCCTGCTAGACCTGTTGATAAAATAAGCTGTCTTCTACTGGGAAGGATGATGTGCTGGAAAGAGGCCCCGGGCGCCACGCCTGTTTCCTCCATTTCTGCCTCTGTCACCATGGCAGCTAACTTCATACTTCAAAGCTTCTTTTCCTTATTTTAAAAATAGCAATTGACCTTTATTGAGAAAATTAAACCTCTTTCACTAACTTTTCTTCCTTAGTTTATTGGAAAGGTTTTTTCTTTGACATCCTCAATCTGGAAGTCTCTGTTTATGGACAATGGCAGGAGGTTTATCCTTGGATCTCGGGTATCCAGGACTTGCAAAGTCCTGGCCAAGTTTTGCTTTACCTTGTAAGCAACCACTGAGTATTTTCATAAAGTACTATAAGGCATTAACATATTAAAACAATTACATTGTTTTGAGAATTTTCTAAGAATTTCACAATTAAGATAATTGGAGGCACACTTGGGAGGGGAATTAAAGAACTAAGGGTAGTGATCAGCATCCCACCATGTTTCCCCAGGTTTCTCATATAAATGAAGGATTCAGTCGAAGTCTCTACACTAACAACGCTCCATCTCAGTATCTCCTGATATTTTACTTAATATGTTGCTTTTCCTGCATATAACTGCAAAATAGAGGTGAAAAGATTCTAATTTTAATAATGTTTTGTAGACATTTACTTAGTAGTTTATCACTGCGCAAAGCACATCATTTAGTTGTTAATATTTGGTCAGGTACATAAAGTAATGATTAGTATCCTATTCTACAGATAGAAAAATCTGTAAGTTGACCAAGATAACCCAGAAAAACCACACATAAATCCAGAATTGGATTCGAGTTACATTTTATGCTTCCCTTCTCGCTCCATGAGCACCTGAGAAATAAAAATCCAAGCTTGATGCTCTGTTAGTCGAACTGCTTTCCCTCTTCTACTGGTTTAAATTCTGCAGGAATAGGCTTACTCCCCTCATTTATTCTCAGCAAGCCTCAGGGCTCCCATGTTGAACCCACAAAGCTACTACCTCCAAGAGGAACTGAACCATGTTTACTCTCATCACCTCAGTCCAAGCTCCTAGAAGAGCCTCCTGAGCAACTGGAGTAGCAATGAAATGAGCAGTGGATATGCTCAGGACACCGAAGTCTAGGCTAGGATAACTCTAGCTGTATGGCCTGTATACAGCTCAATCAATGTTACCTCACTTGACCACTCAGCCTAAGTTTCTTCATCTGTAAAAAGGGAATAAGAACACCACCTACCAGACGGGCACGGTGACTGAAGCCTGTAATCCCAGCACTTTGGGAGGCTGAGGCGGGCGGATCACGAGGTCAAGAGATTGAGATCATCCTAGCCAACACGTGAAACCCCGTCTCTACTAAATATACAAAAATTAGCTGGGCGTAGTGCCGTGCACCTGTAATCTCAGCTACTCGGGAGGCTGAGGCAGGAGAATCACTTGAACCCAGGAGGCAGAGGTTGCAGTGTGCTGAGATCGCGCCACTGCACTCCAGCCTGGCGACAGAACAAGACTCCGTTTCAAAAACAAAAAACAAACAAAAAACCAGCACCTACCTCACAGGATTATTGTGAGGGTTAAATGACAAGCTGTTAGCAGAGTGCCTGGTATATAGCAAGAGCTCAATCAATGTTACCTGCTATTATTATTATGATAAGAAAAAAGGCAGTATAACTTCTTTTCAGTGACACTACGAGAATTAAGTTAGATGGCATTGCTTTTGACTCCTCTCTTTGCCCTCTCATCTGGTTTACCACTGAAAGACTGATTTGATTAAAACTAGATTCAGTAACTCCTAACTTCATGCCACCTATCATTTAAGACATATTAAGTATTCTCAAAATTTTCCCAAACAATTTTGACTTCATAGGTCATGAACTGGGCCTTACGTTTCTTTATATTCACTAAGTCTAAGTCCAGCAAATGCACTGACCATAAATGTACATGTTCAATACTTATTTGGAAAACAAAAACAAACCACTGTTACACTAGTGAAGAGCACTAGAAACTTTCTAGAGCAAAGGAAATTGTATAAGACTTCTTTTGAGATTTGGCTTTCTTTTTTTTGAGACGAAGTTTTATTCTTGTCCACCAGGCTGGAGTGCAGCGGCGCGATCTCTGCTCACTGCAACCTCTGCCTCCTGGGTTCAAGTGATTCTCCTGCCTCAGCCTCCCGAGTAGCTAGGATTACAGGCATGTGCCATGATGCCCTGCTAATTTTTGTATTTTCAGTAGAGATGAGGTTTCACTATGTTGGCCAGGCTACTCTCAAACTCCTGACCTCAGGTGATCCGCCCACCTTGGCCTCCCAAAGTGCTGGGATTACAGGCATGAGCCACCGCGTCTGGCCATTCTGCACAAATTTATATGTAGGAGTTGACAGCAGTGCTCTGAGTGTAATTACAAAGATGACAAATAATTTAGTAGAGAGCAAAGCAGGTGAAGCAATACAAAAATAAGTCCACAATTGAGAAATGATGCCCCATACCTACTGTACTCGGAGGATTCTTCTACCTTAAAAATTATACATGTGCTTTAGAATTTTTTTTCACACTAAAACTCATTCTAACACAGGAAAGATTCTGTTTGTCAAAGTTTGGGAATTTATCAGCTTATATAACCATCATGACATTCAAGACGCATGACATATGGAAAAGAGCATATTGCAAACTTCTGGAGCCTGTTGTGCCTAACAGATAGTGTAATGTATTGAGGATTTCACATTAAAATAGGGAAGAAAGTGCTAGCTCTTAGCCACTAAGGTCCTTTTAGTGGACCTTAGTGTTGGACTTTAGTGTTGGACAGAGAAATAGGGCACTGGACCATTCCTATTAATGGAAAATGAGAATCCAACATTTGTTTGCTCAAGTGGAGGTGGGTATAAGGTTCTGAGCCAGAGAGGTAGAAACAGAAGGAACACAGCTTTGAGCCAGAAACCTGTAACTCTAACTGTGTGAAACATGTAAGTTTCCACATCTGTAAAATGGGAATACTAATAACAGTTTCACTATGTTTTTAAGGAATTAGATAATGTATATTCAAGAACCAAATACCTAGTAGGTGCTCAACAAAGATGTTCATCTACACAGAGCACACACATAGTAGATGATAACAATTATCTAGAGTTTTAAAAATGGAGAAAAAAGGACTAATTTTGCCCTGTTCTTTATATATATGTGCATATATATTTAATATGTATATATTTAATATGTATATATATAATATGTATATATTTATATATTTTTAAATATATGTATGTATGCATGTATTTTTAAGACAGAGTCTTGCTCTGTTGCTCCGTTGCCCAGGCTGGAGTGCAGAGGCCCCATCTTGGTTCACTGTAACCTCTGCCTGCCGGGTTCAAGCAATTCTCCTGCCTCAGCCTCCCAAGTAGCTGGGATTACAGCGTGAGCCACCCTGCCGGGCCCCTGTTCTTAAGCAAGATCTATTTGTATGCTTTTAGGTTACTATTTGTAAGACCTGAATCTAATGGTACAGATACATAATCCTGTACAATGCTGACACTGATATTTAGTGTGTCCCAGGGAGGTGAGAAGGGCATCATAGTTCACAAAGGAAGAGGCATTTCACAGAAGAGAAAACTGAGGCTGGCCAATTTGCTTGCACCAGAGCATTGCTAGTAACTGGCCAGCAGGGTCAGTCCAGAGGTCACAGGAAAGCCTGCTGAGACAGGGATAGTTCACCCTCATCCGAGACTATGGAAGGCCCCCCCAATATCTTACATTAGATACATTTTCAAGCAATGGGAGCCACGCCTGTGGGCCTGAACCAAGGCTGGACCCTCAGGGGTGCCCTCTGCCCTTTCCCAGTCGCCGTCCCCTCTCTTCCGTGTGAGCCCACCTCTCTGTGCCCGGCCCGGAGAGTACCTTGGAGGCTCAGTCAGCGCGCTCCCTCCCCTCCATCCAGCCAAACCACAACCCAGTACCTCCAAGTGAACATCTGTGCCCAGGGCGTTAGGACTGTGATGAAGAGAAGCCATCTGAAATCATATTGCAAGACTTAAAAAAATAATATATATTTTTTCGTTTTCTTAAAGAGAGAAGACGTCCCCGAAGTCTCCTCGGGAAGACGCGAGGCACGGAATCCCGGGAACGCAGACACCCCGCTGGTCAGGGATCCTGGGGTTCTCTCTGTCCCCCACCCCGAGCCACTGGTCACTCACCGCGTGTCGCCTGCCCGCGGGCGCGGTCCCAGGCCAGCGGGGACCCGGTGGCTGCGGTGCTCTGGGCCGCACGTGTCGCGCTCTCCGCTGGTGCTCAGGCGTTCCTGGTGCCAGCGCCCGCCCTCCAGCCTCCGCGCCCGCCACCCCCGCGCCACCGACTCCGGGGCGGGCGCTGCAGCGCCGAGGTGCGGGGAGCTGGCGGCGAGTGGTGGTCGGGCCGGGGCTGGGGCCGGGGCTGGACGGTAGCAGCCGGGCGGAGAGAGCTCGCTTCTCTGTGAGCGAGTTCGGCGCCGGACACGCAGTGGGGCGGGCGCTGTGGTTTCCACCCGGCGGGTCGAAGCGGGCTCGGATGGGATTCTGCCACCTGTGGGCTCTGCTGTGTCGCCTTGAGCAAGATAATTCTCTCTCCACGGTCAGATTCCCTTCATGTAAAATGCGGATAATAAAGCTTGTCTCACAAGACGGAGCAAAGGTTGACCGAGGTGAGGTGCGTTTATGCACCTGTATGATAGGCGCTACAAAATCATGTTCTCAGCGTTCACAGACACAGAGAAGTGGCACTTTGTGGACGGTCATCAGGGAACTTTCCTCGCAGATGTCCTTTCTCTGTGCTCTGCACCGCCCAGCTCTTACCATACCTGAGCGCCAAAGCTTCCCAAGTGGACTGCTCACAAGACCGCCCACTGGAGTGTGGGCAGAACATACTGGAACTTACATTTGTATTTGCCATCTAAAAAATGAGAAAAAATTTAAACCCGAAGAGATGGCGTGTCACCACGCCCGTATAGGTCCCATGTTACAAGCGGTGCTCTCAGGGAAGAGGGAAAACTGCCCACAGTGCAGAGGGGTCAGCAGCTGTGCCTTTATCTATGACAATATTACTTAAAAAAAAAACAAACAAACAAGCAAACAAACACGTTTGTTTAAATTTATGGAGACAGAATCTCACTCTGTTGCCCAGGCTAGTCTCAAACTTCTGGCTTCAAGCAATCCTCCCGCCTCCCCCCAAATTGCCCCCCAAATTGCCTCCCGCCTCCCCCCAAATTGCGGGGATTACAGGCCTGAGCCTCAGCGCCCGTCAACAAAATTCCTTTAAATCTAAGACTTCCTTAATTATAAGACATACCATTATTTATGCACTGGTAAGAAATAAAAAGAACGGCCAGGTAAACAACGACAATGCTTTCTCAACATTTAGAATCTTTTAAACTAAAATTTTATTTAGTTTAGAGATTTTATTTATTTAGATATTTCTAAATAAACTTTAGATTTTAGACATACGTATATTACCTATCGATTTTTTTTTTTTTTTAAGTCCCCCTGCTGTGGTCTCTGGAGTTTTCTTCCAGTCCACTGAGCCCAATCCAGGTTTGCTGAGCTTGCACAAGAGGACAACTACATACCACACTTCTGGGCATTACCTTAAAACCGCTCCCAAATGAGATGTTAAATATGAAAAATGTACGTCTTAGAATCAACAATGTACAGTAGATTGTCTTTATGGGATTGTGACATATTGTAGTTTACAGGCTTTAGTAGTTTATCTACATGAATAATTTTACTAAAATCTTTTAAATTGTAGAATCTTAATATTACTTTGTAATGAGATGATACATAATTGTAAAAATCATTTGTAACAAAGTTTTTAAAAGTTGTCTTAAAGTGAGTCATTTTCTTTATTTTTACAAAAAAACACACAAACATCCTAAATTTGCTGATTTTTTCTGTATTGATATATGGTTCTCAGTATATGTTATCTAATAGATCTTTTTGAAGAACAAAAAACCCCAGAGGTTTATTTGTTATTGTTTCTTCAAGGTAATTTTCACAACAAGTGATATGTTGTTATGAAGGGACGATTTGAAAACAAGTATTTCAAAGTGTTGCCATTATTGTGTGTTTTTCTTACTAACGATTATATGATTGTCATCTACAGAAAATGCTTTTAAAAACTTGGAAACAATTTGCTATTTTGTTTCAATCTTTTAATTGAGCAGTTCAGTGGATTTTGAATCCATTTGTTAAAGAATATAAAAATGCTGCAGCTTCTCATTAATTTAAAATGACAACTGATTGATATGAGAAATAAGATTATTATAGCCAAATGTTATAACAATCTTGCATAATTCATGGATTTTTCAATACTTTTTAGTGAGAAGGAAGGCTTTTAATTTTGTTAATAAATCAATAATTTCAAAAATGTATTTGATTCTTTATCTCATTTAAAAATTTAATTTATATATTGTGTGTGCATGTGTGTGTGTGTATGTGTATATATGATATATGATATACACATACACACACACACATGCACACACACACGCACACACAAACATATAAATACGCATATACATATGTTTCATAAGGAAATAAAAAAACAACCAAACATATGTTGGGGATGTTTCTCAAAAATGCTTTTTTTTTTTTTTTTTTTTCCTGAGGGAGCATACCATATAAAGTGTTGAAAGACCACTGCTCTATTAACTTCTAATGGTAGCATCTCACAAAATTGCTGCAGTCAGACACAAAATGGTGTTCCAAATGCATCTGAGGCATATTCTTTGAGGGAACAGATGAGGAAAGAACTTGGGTCTGGTTGTTAAGCAAGCACAACAAATTATGAGAATACAATAAGATGCAGGTAACAGTGATAGCCTTCTTTATTCTCTTCTTTTCCCTAGATGCAAGAAAAAAGAAGTCAGAAGGTGACCACTCTTACATAAATATTATTTGAGAAATTATCATGCTCTAGGTCTATCAGTATATTGTTTAACTTAGAGTTACATTATCAAGTGAAGACTTGCACTGATTGCTATTGATAACAGTTGCTCTCCTATCCTGCATGCTCCCTGGATTATAAACTCTATGCACTCAAGAATCCCTTATCTTCAGCATCTGGCACACTGAGTGGCACAGGGCAGGTGGTCAATAAGTATTTATTGAATTGAACTGATTTGTTCTGGAAAGATCCCATTCCTTTTGGCCAATTCAACAGGATTACAGGTGTTGTCCAGTCTTCACACTTTTCCACAGTTAAAAATTAGTTGGAAAATTAAATATAATTTTTCTTAGCAAATCAGTAACCTTTCCGGATGAAATCACCATCTGTAGAGGCCTTTCTATGTCCCCACTTCCTTTTTCTGCCTTCTCCTCCTATTAATATCTGGGAGTTTCACTAATACAGGCATGGCTTTTGTCAGTGGTTGCCTGTCTAGTTAGAGAAAAAAACAAAACAAAACAAAAAATAAAAACAACAAAAAAAACTTGCTTCTGTGCTTTCTAAAGAATTAACACTAGATGGTAGAGGATGCCTGATGAAGCAGGAGTCTAATATACAACCCAAAATGTCAACTATGATTGTTAGGGTAATCATTTTTAAGTCTATGGGTATGATACGGTCTTCTGTGTAGCTGTTAGGTAAATGAATGTACTTGCAAATCAAAAGCTCAATTAAGTGGATAACCACAGTGACAGTGACAAAGTCTTTTCTAGGAAATACTAGTTCAGTTTCCATTTCTGGTATAGTTCCATTACTTTAAATGTCTAACTTGGTTCATTGCTGATACCAAACACCCTGAAAATATGTAATCACACTATTCTATGAATAACTGAGATGTGCTTTTCCTAAAGTGTCACTTGTCAGGGTAAACACTAAGAAGTGATTGCTAATATAGTGATTTAAGGCATCAAATGAATGCTGGCACTTATTAAACTTGGTGAGAAGGTTTTTAACATCATTTTAAACTTTTACTTATAATGAGGAAACTCAGAATCTAAGATTAACTGTTCAACATTACTGCCTCATTTTGTAAAAGTTTCATTTCTAAAACTTTTTACTTTCTTTTACTCATCTCTCCAAAGTATTAAACTTATAGGACACCAACATAACTCCTGAATATATTTGTAGAGTTATGTATGGAAAAAGTTTATGTAAAATTAAAATAGCATGATACCAGATTCTCAGATTATGAATAATCTCCGTCATTCTTAAGATGTAGACTTATACATTCTCCACAACTGACATTTAACAAGCACAAACATTGTTTGCAGATGAACAAACTGGCCAGGCTCAGTGGCTCATACATATAATCTCAGCATTTTGGGAGGCCAAAGCAGGTGGATCACCTGCAGCAAGAGTTCAAGACCAGCCTGGCCAACGTGGAGAAATCCCATCTCTACTGAAAATACAAAACTTAGCCAGGCATGGCGGTGTGCACCTGTAATCCCAGCTACTTGGGAGGCTGAGGCAGGAGAACGGCTTGAACCCAGGAGGCAGAGGTTGCAGTGAGCCAAGATAGCACCACCACACTCAAGCCTGGGCAACAGAGCAAGACTCTGTCAAAAAAAAAAAAAAAAAAAGATAAACAAACCAAATGGAAATTGCCATGTCTCAGAGAGGAGCAATGCATTTTCAAGAGGCCTTTAGGTTGCTGGAAGCCTTGTTAAATGAACATAAAGGTTAAAGAGTAAAGTGAGAGACGAGGCAAATTTAAAGCTGTGATAGCTGCAGGGTCCTACACAACATAAATTTTATTCACAAACTGGCTCTGCTATTCTTAGCAGCTAAATCTAAACATATGTTACAGGATTCACAGATTCCATCATGTCATGGCTGGTTATCTGATCATCAGAGTCAGAACTTTTGGTGGTGTAAAACTATGGCAAGTTCTTATAAAAAGGAGAGTGATTTGCATAAAAGGCAAATTTCTCACAAACATAAAACCACACATATGTTCCTCATTTTGTTGATGTTGTTGTTTGTTTGTTTTTGATTTGTTGTAGAGTACATCAACAGAAGCCCCATGAAAAGTACTCTGAAATGTGGATGTATAATCATTAAGATTCTTTTCTACATTCCATTCTTCTGGCTTCAAATATCCCTATTTTCCATGCTTCTCATACATAGAAAATACTCTGATTTCCCAAATGAGACAACCCAAAGTCCTGTCCAGTCACGGCATCCAGCTCAGAGCCAAGCTCTCTGAAAAATGAGCACTGGTGGCTACCTAGTGAGATGTGCCTCCTCCGGGTCCACAGCCTATACACAAACAAGTAAAAAAAAACCCAGGTTACCTGCACCCCCTACCCTTCCCTGCCCCACTCCAGTGATGTAAAATGGTGGAACAGGGACAATGAATGCTCAGCTTAGGAAAAGGAGAAGCATGTGACACACCAGAAGTCATTGGTCCAACGTACCACTGTCTTCAGTGGGGAATGCATTCGTTTTTTATTTTGGCCTGTAGACCCTCTGCTAAAACTGAGGCAGGAAGAATCTCAATTAAGTATCCTTTTCTACGAATCAAACACTGCAGACTAGTATCAAATTTTAATATTATTTCCTTTCCCCTCCAGTCTCTCCTTCCCAAATAATAGTTTTATGAGACTCTTTCCACATTTTTCTCAATGCCTTTATAGATGTATAAAAGCATTTTAGATATTTTTTATATTTAAACCATATAGAAAATATATTCTATGTTTAAACAAATTGAGCTATTCTATTTCCCTATCTATCCATCCGTCTTTTGTTTTCCTTTTACCACATGACACAAACTTCATTCCATAATGAACACAGTAGAGCTCTTATTTTTTTCTTTTTTCCTCTCTCTCTCTCTCTCTTTTTTAGACAGAGTTTCGTTCTGCTGCCCAGGCTGGAGTGCAGTGGCACGATCTCAGCTCACTGCAGCTTCTGTCTCCCGAGTTCAAATGATTCTCCTGCCTCAGCCTCCCAAGTAGTTGGGACTACAGGCATGTGCCACCACACCCTGCTAACTTTTGTATTTTTAGTAGAGATGGGGTTTCACCATGTTGGCCAGGCTGATCTCAAACTCCTGACCTCAAGTGATCCACCCACCTTGGGCTCTCAAAAGTGCTGGGATTACAGGCATGAGCCACTGCGCCTGGCCTCATTTTTTTCAAAAGCTACAAGTATTCCATACCATGTACGTGCTAAGACTTAGTCAACCATTCTCTTATTTACAGGTCTTCAGGTTTCTAATTCCCACCTGCCCCCCTGCCTCCCCCAAAATGCAGTATACTCACCAAATAAAAATATTCTTACACATATACTTGTACAAATATATGGTGCTTTTATTTGTGGGTAACATAATCTCATATGTAGCTTGTTGAATCAAAGAATATGAGCTTTTTCACTTTAATGGATTATGCCACATTACCATCCAAATTGTAGTAATTCATACTTCCACTAGCATGCCACATTATCACTAATAGTGAATGCTATAAATCTTCTATAATTATCAATCTAACATGTGAAAAATGATATTTCATTGCCTTACACTGTGTATCTTTGATTGCAAACATCTTTTCATATGTCTGATAGTTTAAAAATATGTATTATTATTAATTTATCTCAGTCTACCTTCAAATAGTATGCCAGTTTATGTATAATACAAAACCTTTACAACAGTATGCTTCTATCCTTATATCTTTTGCACGATTTCATTGTACATTTTACTTTCATTTATGTTTTAAGCCCCACAATACATTATAACTATTTTTACTTAGTTATCTTTTAAAAAATTAAAAAATATAAAAACAAAAATTTTCTATATTTCCTCATATATTTACAATTGCTACTGCTATCTACTCCTTTGTGTAGATCAAAATTTCCAGCTGGTAGCATTTCCCTTCAGCCTAAATAATTTATTTTAATATTTCCTATAGCACAGGTCTGCCCTTGACAAACTTTCTCAGCTTTTGTGTTCTTAAAAATTGTGTGTGTTTGTTTTTTTGCCTTCACTTTTGAAGAACGTTTTTTACTCTATGTAAAATTCTAGGTTTACTTCTCCTCCTCCCAGCATATTAAATACATTATTTCCTAGTCTTCTGGCTTGCAGCATTTCTGTTGAGAAGTCAGTGTTAAGTCTAATCTTGCACTCCTGTGTGTAATTGTTTTTTCTCTTAATGGCTTTCAGATCTCCTTATAATGGATTTTCAACTATTATATTATGATGTGCCTTGGTGTGGTTTCCTTTGTGTTTATTCTGCTTAGTATTTATTGAGCTTCTTGGATCTGTGGTTTTGCAGTTTTTGCTAAATTTGGAAAACTTTTCATATTTATTTCTTCAACTGTTTCTTCTGCATCGCTAGATTCTAATTACATAATTTTGGTGTGCTGATATTGTCCTACAGGTCACTGAGGCTCTATTCATTTTTTTTTTTTCAGTCTTTTTTTTCTCTGCTTCAGTTTGGAAAAATTTCATTGCTATATCTCCAAGTTCATTGCTTTTTCTTCTGCAATGTCAAATTTGTGAAATCCATCCAATTAGCTTTTTATATAAGATATTAAAGTATTTTTCAGCTCTGGAAATTCCATTTATTTTGTATAGTTTCGATTTCTCTCTTTTTTTTTTTTTTTTGAGACGGAGTCTGGCTCTGTCACCCAGGCTGGAGTGCAGTGGCTGGATCTCAGCTCACTGCAAGCTCCGCCTCCTGGGTTTACGCCATTCTCCTGCCTCAGCCTCCCAAGTAGCTGGGACTACAGGCGCCCGCCACCTCGCCCGGCTAGTTTTTTGTATTTTTTAGTAGAGACGGGGTTTCGCCGTGTTAGCCAGGATGGTCTCGATCTCCTGACCTCGTGATCTGCCCGTCTCGGCCTCCCAAAGTGCTGGGATTACAGGCTTGAGCCACCGCGCCCGGCCTCAATTTCTCTTATTATTAGTTTTTCCCTTTAAATCCTCGAGATTTTTATAATAGTTGTAAAATCCTTGTCTCCTGTTTCTGTTATCTCTGTTGTTTCTGGGTCTATTTCTATTGCTGACTTTTCTCCTAGTTATGAGTCTTATTATTTGTGCTCTTTGCCCATCTAGTAGACTTTTTCTACTGAACCCTTGAGATTGTGAATGTTGCATGACCTGCAAAGCCTAAGATATTTGCTATCTGGCCCTTTAAAGAAAAGTTGCTGTGCCCTGCCCTAGATGTGCAGAATTATGTTGAGTGAAATTGTCAGTATATAGAGTTCACAGTATGCAAGTGTCTTTTTAAGTCCACATCCCCTTTTAATTTTTTATTTTATCTTATTTTCTTTTCCCCTCATTTATCATTCATCTGAATGCTATTCTTCTTTCTACTCCATAGACACTCTTATTTATAAATATTTTTCCAATTCACATCTCTTGTGTTTGTTTACATACATATGAATCTGTGATAAAATACATTGCTATATGCATTAAAATTTTAAATAAATGGTAGTATGCTATAGATTTAATGCTGCTTTTAAGTTTTTTCTCCATCAACATTATGTTTTTATAGTCAATCTATGTTGCTACAAGTAGCTTCATTCTTTCAGCCTGCTGCGCAGCATTTCATCACCAGCATAACCCACATTTACATAGCCATGCTCATATTCATGGGCTTCTAGGTTGCCTCCAATTCCTTACCACCACAAATAATACCTTGATAGAAGAACATCCTAATGTATGTCCTTGTGTACATATCCGGGTGTTTCTAAGAGGTATGTACCCAGAAACAGAAGTGCTGGGTCATAAGAGATGCACCCACTCAATTGTACTAAGTACTACCACATTGCTCTCCAAAATTGGCTGTGCCAGTTGGGACTCATATGAGTACCACATAAAAATATGTTTCTCCACATCCTTTCCAGAATTTTGTCTTATCCAACTTTATTTCCTGTTGCTTTGCAAAAAATTACTACAAACTTACTGGCTTACAAGAATACAGATTTTTACAGTTCTGAAGGCCTGAAGTTTGAAATGGGTATGGTTGAGCTAAAAACCAACTTGTTGTCAGGGCTGCATTCTCTTCTGGTGCCTCTAGGAGATAATTCTTTTTCTTGCCTTTCCTAACTGCTAGAGCTACTGGCACTCTGGCTCATGATGGCTTCCTTCCATCTGCAAACACAGCAATGGCCAGTCAAATCCTTCTCACCTCCTATCACTCTTCTGACTCTTTCTTCCATAGCACAAGAATGCTTGTAATTACATTGGACCTACCTGAATAACCTCTCAGTCTTAAATTCAACTCACTAGCAACCTTAATCCCATCTGCAGCCTTAATTCTCCTTTGTCATATAACCTAACATATTCACAGACTCTGGGGATTAGGATGTAGATCTCTTTGGGAGGTCATTTATTCTTTCTGCCTGCCATATCAACTTTCTAATCTTTGCCAATCTGTAAAGCATCTCAGTGAAGCTAAAATGCACAAAGAACTCCTGTAAACTGATAAGGAAAAGAAAATGAATAGAAAATAAGTAATTGATAAAAATAGACAATGCATAGGAGGAGAAACCTGAAAGGCTAATACATATATGAAAAGATGTTCAACTTCACTATTAATAATAGAAATACACATTAAAACTATACTGAGACCCATTTTTGCAATAGTCTCACAGTTGGGCAACCATCACTACAAAGAATTTTCTTTCCCTGAGATGGAATTTCATTCACTCTTGTTGCCCAGGCTGGAGTGCAATGGCGCTATCTTGGCTCACTGCAACCTCCACCTCCCAAGTTCAAATGATTCTCCTGCTTCAGACTCCTGAGTAGCTGGTATTACAGGCATGCATCACCACACCTGGCTAATTTTGTAGTTTTAGTAGAGACAGGGTTTCACCATGTTGGTCAGGCTGGTCTCGAACTCCTGACCTCAGGTGACCCACCCACCTTGGCCTCCCAAAGTTCTGGGATTACAGACATGAGCCATTGTGCCCAGCACAATCAATTTTAGAATGTTTCATCACCCCCAAAATAAATACTGTAGCCTTTAGTTACCATCCTCAGCCCCTCTCTCCCTGTGCCCCACATTCTTGCCAAACACTAATCTACTTTCTGTATCCATGGATTTGCCTATTCTAGATAGTTAATGCAAATGAAATTATGTAATATGTGGTCTTTTGCAACTGGCTTCTTTTACTTAGCATATGTTTTCAAGGTTTATCTATATTGTGGCATGTATCAGTACTTCATTACTTTTTAGAGACTAAGAACATTCCATTATATTTATACACTGCTTTTTGTTTATCCATTCATCAGTTGATAGACATTTTGATTATTCTACTGTTTTGGTAGAATGATACTGCTATGAATATTCATATACAAATTTTTGCATGGACATACATTTTCATTTCTCTTGAGTATATTCCTAGGAGTAAAATTGCTGGGTTAAATAGTAAGTTTAAGTTTTCAAGAAACTGCCAGACTGTTTTCCAAAATGGCTGCATCATTCTAAATTCCTACTATCGGTAGTATATGAAGGTTCTGAGTTTTCCACAGCCTCACCAAAACCTGTTGTTACATCTTTCTGATTATAGCCATCCTAGTGAATGTGAAGCGGTATTTCTTTCTCTGTTTTGTTTGCATGAGACCATTTTTTTACATATCATATTGACAAAGATAAAAATTTGAAAAAAAGCCCACTGAGATGGAGAGGAAACTGGGAGAAAACAGTACATTAACCTACATTACTGGTGGCCATGTACATTAGCATAACCTCTGTGGAGGACTATTGTTTTATCTATCAAAATTTTAACTGCACATAACCTTTGACTTAACAATTCCTCATCTAGCAATTTGAACATAAGATATTCTTGCACATGGAAATGTGGAAAACGATGTATGTACAAGGATTTTTGAAATAATATTGTTGGTACCAATTTCCATTTATATGGTGCTGGTTATGTACAAGGAATATGATGCTTCACTTTAAAATAATGAGACAACTTTATTTGTACTGATGTGAAATTATCCCCAAGATATATTTATATGTGAAAAAAGTGAAGCGCAGATTAATGTTCTATTATGCTGTCATTTTGTAAAACAATAAGAAAAAAATATTTGCCTATGTGCCGAGACCAGCTCAGTCGGGGAGACCCTAACCCAGCAGCACTAGAGGAATTAAAGACACAAACACAGAAATATAGAGGTGTGAAGTGGGAAATCAGGGCTCACAGCCTTCAGAGCTGAGAGCCCCGAACAGAGATCTACCCACATATTTATGGGGTAAATATGCAAGCAAGTCATTAGCATTGTTTCATAGATAGTCAATTTACTAAAAGTATCTCTTATGGGAATTGAAGGGATGGGCTGAATTAAAGAAATAGGTTGGACTAGTTAACTGCAGCAGGAGCATGTCCTTAAGGCACAGATAGATTGCTCATGCTATTGTTTGTGGCTTAAGTATGTCTTTAAGTGATTTTCCACCCTGGGTGGGCCAGGTGTTCCTTGCCCTCATTCCGGTAAGCCCACAACCTTCCAGCTTGGGCATTAGGGCCATTATGGACATGTTACAGTGCTGCAGAGATTTTGTTTATGGCCAGTTTTGGAGCCAGTTCATGGCCAGATTTTGGGGGGCCTGCTCCCAACACCTATGTATGCCTAGGATATCTCTTAAAAAAATGCAAAAGAAACAAAGGGTGACTGCCCCAGAAAAGGAAATTGGGTGGCTGGGAAAGATGGGAGGAGAATTTAAAGTAATATTTTTTTTTTGTATCTTTGAATTTTGAGCTATATGTATGCTATACCTATTTTATAAATGTTTACTTAAATATTTTTACACACAAAATTCTGGCATTACTTATTATGCTAATTCTAACTTTGTTGTTTGTCGTTATGATAAAATAAATCTTTTAGTTACATTTTCTGTTTCTAATTGGGTGTTGCTGGAACCAAGGGACATTTTTTTTTTTTTTTGAGACAGAGTCTCGCTTTGTTGCCCAGGCTGGAGTGCAGTGGCACAATCTCGGCTAACTGCATCCTTGATCTTCTGGGTTCAGGCGATCCTCCCACCTCAGCCTCCTAAGTAGCTGGGACTATAGGAATGCAACACCACTCCCAGCTAATTTGTTTTGTATTTTTGTAGAAACGGGATTTTGCTATGTTGCCCAGGCTGGTCTTAAATTCCTGGACTCAAGCAATTCGCCTGCCTCGGCCTCCCAGAGTGCTGGGATTATAAGCGTGAGCCACCACGTTTGGCCCACTAGTGCTTTTTATACACTGATCTTGTTCTGGTAAACTTTATAACAATCTGTTATAACAGTTTATTTTATTGGTTATACTAGTTTATCTTGTATCTTTTAAATGCAAATGATGATATCACCTAAAAATAGTGAAACCTTTGTCTCTTCACTTATAATTCTTCTTATTTCTTTTTATTGTCTTATTGTGTTGTTTTGGTGGAGTTTTCTTTTTCCCATTCTCACTAACGGGGCAGCCCTGTGTGGTTCCCAGGGTTATGTAAGCTTTCCATCAAACACAGGTCCAAGACTGATCACTAAACTCTCCTGAGCAGTATTAAAGCTCCAGTCCTGAAGGTCTGTAATTGTTTCTTTTACTCCCATGAGCTGTTCTGTTTTCTCTCTCACTTGATGCCCTTACTTTGGGCCTCTTTTCATTTCTGGCACATGGGGTTGTTCTTTCTTGCTTTTTGCTTGGCTATATGTTTTAAACAATTAAAAAATACTTTTAGATCATTGGGGAAAAAAAAGAAAAAAATAATAGGATTTCTGTGTGTTTGGAGTCAGAGAGAGCTTTCTGTATTAGTCTAGTCTGCCATATTATTTTCTGATTTCTCTGCCTGATCACCCTCCCTTTTAATCCCCCTTACTGTCCTTATTTTTTCCCCCGGTCATTCAAAGGCAGGTACGTTTGTCAGAATTTTTTTTTTTTTTTAACCATCTTTGCTTCTCTCCATATTCTCTTTCCTTTGGTAAATCAGTGTTCTACTGCTGTCATGAATTGCTATAAATATAGGGGCTTGAAGCAATACATTATCATCTTATGGTTTTGGCAGCTCAGGAGTCTAGGCACAACTTAACTAGATTCTCTGTTTGGAGTCTCACAAGGCTGCAGTCACCATGTGGACCAGGGCTATGATAGCATCTGAGGTTTTTGTCCTCTTCCAAGTTCATTGGAAGTTGGCTGAATTCATTTCCTTGCATCTGATGAACTCTTGGTGGCTTGCTTCTTCAAGGCAAGCAGGAAGATTTCTTTAAACTCAGGGAGGGCTTCAGTCCCTCTTTTAAAGGGCTCATCTGATTAGATGAGGTCTATCCTAGATAAGCTCCCTTTTGATTAACACAAAGGTAACTGATTAGGGACCTTAATTACAGCTGCAAAATACCTTCACTTTTGTCATATAAGGTAGCACAATTACAGGCGTGATATCCCTATCATCTCTACCACATTCCATTGGTTAGACATGGGTCACAGTTTCCACTCACACTCAAGAGGAGGGCATTACATACAGGTGTGAATACAAGGGAAGGAGAATCATGAGCTATCTTAGAATTCTGCTTATCACATTTAGTAATCTCACACTTAGATCTGTGAAATGCACTCCTTAGCAGGAAAGACTCTCAAACCACAATCCTAATTTCAGTTTCTTTTCCAGTGCTATTTCAACTTAATGAACACCTTTGTCTCCAAACTCAAATGCAGTAAACCTTGATAATCAACATGAATTAATATATCTACAAATTCTCTCATGGGAAATACTTGTTTGTGTCAATAATTTAAACTTACCCTACAAATTCTCTCATGGAAAATGCTTGTTTGTGTCGATAATTTAAATTTACCCTTTAGAGTTTTGAGTTTCCTTTGCGTATACCCACTTCATAAACTGATCTTTTTCACTTTGGTAGGACCAATCTATAAATCAGTTGAGGTTTATTTGCTAGGCTCTCAGCTGGGCTACTAAGTGAGTTGCTGTTTTATAGAAGTGCCTCAGGATTCGAATGTGCCTCGGCATCACTATGAATTTCTATACATCGTGCACCTCAGGTATCTCCAAAGCAGTCAAATCCGTAAACACTATAGGGGCTTCTACTTAGGGTGGTGCAAAAGAAATTGCAGTTTTTCCATTACTTTTAATGGAAAAGCTACAGTTACTTTTGTACCAACTTAATATATGATCAAAACCCAACTTTCCTCTACTCCTCTAACCCAGCTATTTTTCAAGATGTTCATCGGTTAGTTAATGGTATCACTACCTTGCAAACCATCTAGTCTCATGGTTTTAAAGTAGTGGTCTGTAAACTTGAGCTGGGGACATTTAAGAAAGGAATCTCCTCATTTAACATGCAAAAAGGCATATATGCATTTTTTCCCCCCAGGAATGAATATTTTTAACTTCCTTTAGATTTTCAAAACGGTGTACAACTAAAGAATTTTGACTTGGCATCAATTCTGTTTTTTTCTCTCTCCTTCCTAATTTTACTTGGTGTTAAATCCTTTTAATTTTGCCACCTTGATATTCTATGTATTCCTATTGTCATCACTAGTATTTGATTTCATTGCCTTTGTATTATTCTCCTAGTCACTCTTTTGCCAATTTAATCTCCCTCAAGCTCATATTTGAGCATTTGTTTAAACAATCATTCAGTGTGCAGTGCTAATTGCTGGGAATATCAAGATGAGTAGAATTTAATGTCCTCAGTCTGTTCTCAATTTTGGGAGGAAAACAGATATAAAGATTTTTCTAAAAGGATGATATGCGCAAGAGTAAGTTATAAAATGTCCACACTGCTATGGCAATAGTCCGAGCAGGATTTGACTCATTCTTAGGGAATCAAAAACAGAGTGGCACTGGATGTGACACTTGAGGTGGGTCCAGGAGGATGAATAGGAACTGTGCAGGCACAAAGGAGTGTGGAAGGACCATTTATGGAGATGGAATAGTATGGTTGGAAGCAAGGAGTCAAAGTGCAGGTTGAGCTTGGGGAGGTTGGCATAATTCCTATGAGACATAAAAATTCATGAGGTGTGAATGGTGGTGGAATAGGCCACCTCAAAATATGCCATTTTGGCATAAATATTACTTTAAACTCAAGGTATCATTAAGAAAAAAAAAAAAAAAAAAAACCAGCAGGTGCAAGAAGTGTTTTCCCGGCAGAGGACAAAGTCAGAGAGGCATGTTATGTCTAGGAAAGATAGTTGCCCTTTGTCCTGGACTATAAAGAACTGAGGGACTGAAAACATTGACTTAATCCTCTTTTTAAGTCACTCTTGAAATAGAAAGGAGAATGACTTGGAGGAAGAAGAGAATGGGTACTCTGTGGATGAGGCAGAAAGATGCAGAGGGGGCCAGGCGTGGTGGTGCATACCTGTAATCCCAACACTTTGGGAGGCCAAGGAGGTGGATTGCTTGAGTCCAGGAGTTGGAGACCATGCTGGCCAACATGGTGAAACCCTGTCTCTACTAAAAATACAGAAATTAGCTGGGCGTGGTGGTGTGTGCCTGTAATCCCAGTTGCTGGGGAGGCTGAGGCGGGAGAATCACTTGAACCTGGGAAGTGGAGGTTGCAGTGAGCCGAGATCTCATCACTGCACTCCAGCCTGGGCAACAGAGTGATACTCCATCTGAAAAAAAAAAAAAAAATTGCAGAGGAGAGTAAGGTGGCACACTCCACAACTTCAGTAAGACTTGACCAAGAGATTGTCATAGAAAAGAATAAAACTCTCGTATGGAAGATGTCCTCTTCCATATGAGATATAAATATATTTCCATATATAAATATATATATATATATATTTTTTTTTTCCTGGTGGAGTTACCCAACCTTCATCCGTGAAGGGTCTGGGTCATTTGTAGTCCTACCTGGACTGGGCTGTTATAATTTCCCATTGACCTTAATCACAGGACATACTAATACCAAGAGATGCCCTAATGAATCTCTTGTATTCCATGAATACTTTTCCTTACCTCCGCCATGGAGGAACAGACTGATTTCATCTCGATAGTCCAGGTCAATCACCCCAGCCAATACTGTAACTCCCTTCTTAGCCTGTTGACTTAAAGGTAGGAGGAGCCCAAAGTGTTCAGGTGGGAATCTTAACTTCCAGTTTAATGGAATGATTGTTGTGTCTCCTGGTGGCAGTGTTCCTCCTTCTGGAATTAAGACCTCTAGGCCAGAAGAACATAATGTTGCAGGAACAGGAAGCAAAAAATTTGCTAGTGGCTCACAGAGGTGATGGTGAGTGGTGCCACTTCTACTTCCATCCCTTGATTTCTGGACCCATGAATCCTGACTTTGGGAGAAACAGTAACATATATTGGACACTGAGTCAGAGCATACCTGGCCTTCTGGAGAACTTTGCCCCAGCCCTGCAAAGTATTGTCACCGAGTTGGCGATGTAATTGTGACTTCAAAAGGCCATTCCACCGTTATATCAACCCAGCTGCTTCAGGATGATGGGGAACATGGTAACACCAGTGAATTTCATAAGCATGAACCCACTGCCACACTTCTTTACCCCTAAAGTGAGTTCCTTGGTCAGAGGCAATGCTGTGCGCAATACTATGACAGTGAGTGAGGCATTCCGTGAGTCCATGGATGGTAGTCTTGGCAGAAGTATTGCATGCAAGATAGGCAAACCCATATCCAGAGCAAGTGTCTATTACAGTGCAGACAAACCTCTGCCCTTTCCATGATGGAACAGGTCCAATATAATCAACCTGCTACCAGGTAGCTGGCTGATCACCCAAAGGGTTGGTGCCATACCGAGGGCTCAGTGTTGGTCTCTGCTGCTGACAAATTGGGCACTCAGCAGTGGCCGTGGCCAAGTTAGCCTTAGTAAGTGGAAGTCCATGTTGCTAAGCCCATGCGTAACCTCCATCCCTACCACCATGGCCACTTCGTTCATGGGCCCGTTGGGCGATGAAAGGGGTTACTGGGGAAACAGGCTGAGTGATGTCCACAGAATGGGTCATCCTATCCACTTGATTATTAAACTCCTCCTCCACTGAGGTCACCCGTTGGTGAGCACTCACATAGAATACAAATATCTTCAGAGTTTTTGTCTTCTCAGAGAGGTCCATCCATATACCTCTTCCCCAGATTTCTTTGTCATTAATTTTCCAATCATGCTTCTTTCAAGTTCCTGAGCATTCAGCCAAACCATTGGCTATAGCCCATGAATCAGTATATAATTTCACATCTAGTCATTTCTCCTTCCTTGTGAAAGTGCACAAGCAGGTGCACTGCTCGAAATTCTGCCCACTCGGAAGATTTCCCTTCACCAGTGTTCTTCAGGGATGTCCTAGAAAGGGGCTATAGTACTGCAGATCCACTTGCAGGTGGTGCCTGCATATTGTGCAGAACCATCTGTGAACCAGGCCCTAGTCTTCTCTTCCTCTGTTAACTGATCATAGAGAACTCTCCATGAGGCCATCAGTGCAGGCTGGGGGAGAAAAGACAGGGTGGCAGGAGTGGAGACCATGGACATTTGAGCCACTTCCTCATGTAACTTACTTGTGCCTTCAGGAATTGCTTGAGTCCAGTCATGTGTATACCACTAACATTTGATGATGGAATGCTGCTGTGTGTGACCCACTTTATGGCTAGATGGGTCAGAAAGCACCCAGTTCATGATAGACAGTTCAGGTCACATGGTGACCTGATGACCCATAGTCAAACGTTCAGTTTCCACCAAAGCCCATTAATTACCTGACCTCCATAAGCCCCTACTTTAACTGGAGGACCACAGTGACATTTTGGATCCCCTGGAATCAACATCAGCTCAGAGCCAGTGACCAGTAGTCCCCGAAATGTCTGATCATTTCCCTTTCCCCAGTGCACAGTTACCTGGGTAAAAAGCCAACTGTGTCCTTGGGGAAGGATGGGAGAAAGATTCACTGAATAAATTGTCGGTAATGTAATGGGGTCCTTCCTCAAGGTGACGTGGCCTCCCCTTCATTCAAAAGGTTCTAAGTCTGTAAACTGGCTCAAGTCTGGAAATTGATTGAGGGGCTGTGATTCTCTGTTTTTATAATTCAAATTAGTCTTTTGTCCATTTGACCTAAAAGTTTTCTGTTTGTATAATTTGAATAAGAATGCAGTAGGCTGCCTATCAATTTCACTTCTAGAAACACCGCGATTAATTAGCCACCGCCAGAGTTCTACACGAGTAAGAATATTCTGATTTCTGCTTTGTCTCTGCTGTCCATTACAGGAGCTACACCCACCTTACCTTTGATAGTTGAGCACTGCCACTTGGCCCCTGCCATCCCCTGATCCGATCATTCCCAATGTATTTAAATTTTGTACTTCCGACTATTAGATCTGACATATAGGAAGAGCGATTACAGGGCTCTTCAAAGATGCAGGTGCCGCCCTCGCAGGTGCCGCCCTCGCAAATCTATTTCGCAAGGCATTGCTCCAGGGTATATTTTCTGGACCATCCCAGCTGGGATGAGAGGTCTAAAGTGACTAATCCGCTCCACCATCCCCATCTCCCTAAGCCTTTGGATCCCTTCCTCTGCATTAAACCAAGAGAGATCAGCCTTTTCCAGCTCACTCACAGTAAGTCGTATTTTAATCCATATTTCAGCTAACCAAGCAAATAAACTATTAGAACCTTTTTTTTTAACTCCTTGAGCTGCAACATTAAATGCAGAGTCCCTACTTAGTGGGCCCAAATCAATAAATTCAGCCTGATCCTACTCTATGTTCCTTCCACCATTATCTCATACCCTTAATATCCATTCCCATGCCTGTTCTCCAGATTTCTGTTTATATTAATTAGAAAACTCAAACAGTTTTTTTCAAGTGTAGTGCACCTCCGCATGGGTCACACTCTCAACCTCACCTCTAGGGGCCCACTGGGACATGCATCTAGTTATAAGTCTAGAAACAAACAGAGGTGTTGAGGGTGGCTTCTGAGGAGAATCAACATTACCTTGCCTGGCAACTGCCTCAGGGGGGCCATCACTGTTGCCTCAGGCAATGCAGGGTTTATTTTCTCAAAGATGGAAAGGCTGATGGCAGCGTGGGTCCGGGAGGGATGTTGCCACTACTGGGGATGGGGAAGCTGTTCCTTCTGCCAAAAAAGGTTCATCAGAGTTTACAAACTCAGTGTCCTCAGCTTCATCAGGGTCCTCCCACATGTCCCCATTCCAAGTTGCAGGGTCCCATTCTTTTCCAATCAATGCCTTTAACAGTAGACATCTGGCGAGGCTGTGCATTCATCTTTCACTGCAGGTGAACAGCTACTCACGTAATAAAAGCTCATGTCTGTTTTTCCACAATTTCAGCTCTTTCTCTATAGGAGACAAGACTCTCACTCTGGGAAATCTTAGCAGATTTGAGGCTCAGTATCTGCTTCTGAAGCCAAGAGATAGAATCCCTGGGTTCATCATTTTCTTTCATCACTTTGTCCACTGAGCTTAGGAGCAGCCAATCTGCTTCATTATGTTCCTTGGTTCTCCACATATGGTCAAAGGTACTATGTATAGAGTCACTAAACTCCTTGCTTCTCATGAGTGCTGAATCAGGAGCATCAAATGCATTTATTTTGCATAACTCTCTAAACAGTTCATGCCAAGAACTATCAGTTTTATCTATACTATTGGAAGTAGAGTCCCTAGCATTTTGGAGTTGAATCATATTAAGCAGCCAACTCCAGAAACCCCAAAACCAACTAAAGAACTCCATCCTTAATATTCTGTTCCTCCAGAACCATTCCTGGTACCAAAATCTGTATTAGTCAGGGTTCTCTTAGAGGGACAGAACTAATAGGATATATATGTACACACACACACACACACATACATATATATATATGAGTTTATTAAGTATTAACTTACACTATCACAACATCCCACAATAGGCTGTCTGTAAGCTGAGGAGCAAAGAGAGCCAGTCCAAGTCCCAAAACTGAAGAACTTGGAGTTTGACGTTTGAGGGCAGGAAGCATCCAGCAGAGGAGAAAGATGTAGGCTGGGAGGCTAGGCCCATTGTCTCCTTTTCACATTTTTCTGCTTGCTTTATATTTGCTGGAAGCTGATTAGATTGTGCCCACCAGATTAAGGGTGGATCTGCTTTCCCCAACCCATTGACTCAAATGTTAATATCTTTTGGCAACACCCTCACAGACACACCCAGGATTAATACTTTGTATCCCACAATCCAATCAAGTTGACATCATCACACAAGGATTGGTGATGACACTCTTTGTCCGAGAGGCAGTACCAGGAGGCATCCAAGGGACAGACACCTGAGCACAACTCAGCAGACCTGACAATGGAACCATCTCAGAAAGTCAGCTTCTAAGAAACCAATGCTAGTTATATATTTTCCTATCCAAACCTAACTGACAAGAGACCTGGGAAGACAGAGAATTTGCAGGACCAAGTCTTGGAAGAAAAAGAAAGCCTAGATATGTAAGCCTGGTATTTGGACTCTCTTTCCCCTTAGAGGAAACCCAACAAAGTGGCTGGTGGCTGAGGAGCTCCATGAGGTGTCCTATGAGCTGTAGGGACAAAAAAAAAAAAAAAAAAAAAAAAAAAAAAAAGTGGAAGAAACAAAAGACAAAGCTAGAAAAGGTTTCCTGGTAGACACTTCAGGCATTCAGCTGGGATCCTGAAGGGCACTGTCTTAGGAATAAATGTAAATGAGAACAGACTTCACAAGAACTGAGGCCTAGCTTTGGATTATTTTAATCCCAGGTTGCATTAAGATGACCTACCTCTGGCCAAACTTGCTACCAGAAGCAAATGTTAATCCTCTGTGGAGGAAGAGAACATTTTCCAAAGCCTCAAATTGCTCTTATAATTTTTCACATACAAGTGTTTGGAGGTGAGTTAAGAAATAATGAGGCCTACAAAAATAATATATAATTGATCCCAAACTGGAAAGAACCATGGGAGATGTAAATATTGGACTTTTTAAATGTGTATTTTAATGAGCATTTTCATTCTCATCAAACTAAAGAAATTAAGAAATTAATGTTTAAGAAATTAAATAACAAAATGGAAAGTTTGGCAGAGAAATGAAAACTGTAAAAATTAATCAAATGGAAATTCTAGGACTAAAAAAATACAATTGCAAAGCAAGAACTGAAGGGATTGATATAATAGCATATTAGATGCTGCTGAAGGGAAAATAAGTAAATTGGAATACAGGTCAGAACAAAATATGCAGACTGAAGCAGGGAAAGACAAAAAGCTGTAAGAGACATGTGAGACAGAATAAAAAGGTCTAGCATACATGTAACTGGATTCCACAGAGAGAAGAGAGAGAATATAGCAGAAGAAATATTTGAAGAGATGATTTCTGAGAGTTTTCCAAAATGACAAAAGTTATCAAGCCACAGATTTAAGATAAATACCAAGAAGTCCTACGCAGAATTCATGATAATAAAAGCATAGACTTAAAGACTTAATGTTATTAAAATATCAATTTTTCTGCAGAATAACTTATAGATCCAATGCCAGAGCAGAGAGGAAAATACGTTTTTTTCCAATCAATGGTGCTAGATCAATTAAATATATGTTTGGAAAAACACATATTGAACTCTTCCTTACACCATCCATAAAAAGAAATTTCAGGTGGACCATATATCTGAATATGAAATGTAAAACAAACAAAAGTTTTGAAGAGACATAGAGAATGTCTCATTACTTTGGAGGAAGCAAAGATTTTCTAAATAGAAAAAAGAAAAGCACTAGTCGTAAAGGGAAACATTGACAAATTGAACTATATTAAAATTAAGGACTTCAATTTATTAGAAGGTATCATTAGAAGAATGGATGGAGATAGTTGTAACCCATGTAACCAACAGCAAAGGGCTTGCAGAAAAGGCTTGAGTCAAAGAGATATCAAGAGCTCCTAACAGTAGGTAACTAAAAAGAAAAATGGTCAAGATACTTGAAGAGACACTTATACAAAAAAGGATGTTATGAGCTGAATGGTATCCCCCCAGGTTCATATGCTGAAGCCCCAACTCCAGTACCTCAGAATGTGACTGCATTTGGAGATAGCATCTTTAAAGAAGCAATTAAATTAAAATGAGGTCACTAGGGTGGGCCCCAATTCAATACAACTGCTGTCCTTATAAAGGGGAGATTAGGACACACACAAACAGGGGAAGAGCATGTGAAGACACAGGGAGAACACAGCCCTCTACACGTCAAGGAGAGAGTCCTCAGAAGAAAGCAAACCTGCCAACACCTTAATCTTCTAGACTTCTAGTCTCCAAAATTGTGAGAAAATAAATTTCCGTTGTTTGAGTCACCCAGTCGGTGGTACCTTGTTATGAGAACCCTAGCACACGAATACAGAGGGTATTCAAAGTCAGTAAGTACATGAGATGGTGCTCAACCTTATTAGTCATCTGGGATATGCAAATTAAAACCACAATAGGATACCACTTCTCACCCACCAAAATGGCTAAAATTAAAACATCTGACAATGGCAGATATGTTATTACTCTAATTGTCAACTCAGTTAATGTATATTTAGAAGTATTACTCCAGGCACATGCTAAAGAAAGGGGCCACAAAGATAAAGAAGACAGACACTGTCTCTACCCCTCCTTGAACTTATAGTCCAGGAGGAAAGACAGATGACTAAACTAGTTAATGGAAATAATACATGCGAAGGGTTAGGTTGTGAAAGTGTAAAGGCCTTTGGAGACACAGAGCAAGAACATCTAGCCTAACATGGAGGCAAAGTCAGTGGCAATTAAGGATAAAAGGTAAGCATTTCATGGCTCTCCTGATGAGAACTGGATTGAGATACATGGGCTCCACAAACAGGCGGATAACTAGTGCTCCTGCAGAAAGGTGGTTGGTTTTCAAATGTTCAACATTCATTCAACAATGAGGCCAAATCTGTTTGGAGGAGAGCAGAGAAGGACCACAAGCTCTGCCTCTGCCTCTCCCCTACTGTTTACAGCAATCCTTCTCTGGTCCCAACTCAAACTCATCAAAACAGAAGGCTACAATCAAAGCCGGCTCCATGGGCATGTGACCTGTGAAGTTGCACATGCTTCAACAGTAGAATAGCTCTGTGTTTTGTTAAGTGCTTTGTTATCACTTTCTTAAAATTCTTAATAATTGTTGAATGATGGGCCCCACATTCTCATTTTGCACTAGGCCCCTCATATTACGGGCCTACTGCAAACTAACTACTGTACTACTACTACTGCTACTACTACTGTAGTTAGTTCAGCTAACTACGCTCGTAATCCTTAGCAGGTTAATATGCACTTTGGGAGTCTGATCTGAAAAGGGCCGTTGGAAACGCAGGCTCTCTGGGCCTATTCCAGAACTGCTGAATCAGAATCTGCATTTTATTTTTTATTTTAATTAATTAATTAATTAATTAATTTTTTTGAGACAGAGTCTTGCTCTGCCACCCAGGCTGGAGTGCAGTGCTGCGATCTCAGCTCACTGCAACTCCCACCTCCCAGGTTCAAGTGATTCTCCTGTCTCAGCCTCCCAGTAGCTGGGACTATAAGCGCACACCACCACGCCCAGCTAATTTTTGTATTTTTAGAAGAGACGGGGTTTCACCATTTTGGCTAGGCTGGTCTCAAACTCCTGACCTCAAGTAATCTGCCCACCTTGGCGTCCCAAAGTGCTAGGAAGAATCTGCATTTTAACAGCTCCCCTCGCAATTTGAAGGCACATTCAAGTTTGAGAAGTGTTGACTGAGAACACCTCCTCCCCAATATGCACAAAGTGGAGCTAGTTCCCCATCACTTCTCTGGTAAGCATGTGACTTGATCTGGCCAATGAGAATACCATATTTCCTGGTAACAATGATTACTTAGTTCAAGGATAAGCATGTGACTCCAGTTATGCCAAGCAACTTAAACATTGGAATTTGTATGGGAACTACTGAGCTGAGGCTGTCTTGTTTTTCCAGGACTGTAACAGTAAGGATGACCTGAGTCTGGAGTTATATGTGTAAGCCTAGAAATGATGCCAACATTGCAAAAAGACAAGGCAAGAAATGGGGAGAAACAGTCTTGATGCTAAGAAGTCAAGGATATAATACTCCAAAATGCTCAGCTTGCACTTTGATTATTTCTAGCTGAAAGCACTTGAGAAGCAGCAGTTGCAGAAAGCACCATCTGAACTGCCCTTTCTTACCTATAGCAAGCCATAAAAATTTCTGTGAGAAAGTTGCCTTCAAGTCAGGTGTGGTGGTGTACACCTGTAGTCCCAGCTACTTGGGAGGCTGAGGCAGGAGGATTGCTTAAGCCCAGGAGTTCAAGGCTGCAGTGAGCTATGATCACACCACTCCACTCCAGCCTAAGTAACAGAGTAACATCTCATCTCTTAAAAAAATAAAGGAAGGTGCAGCCATAAAAAAGAATGAGCTCATGTCCTTTTCAGGGACACAGATGAAGCTGGAAGCCATCATTCTCAGCAAATTAACACAAGAACAGAAAACCAAACATCACATGTTCTCACTCATAAGTAGGAGGTAAACAATGAGAACACATGGACACAGGGAGGGGAACATCACACACCAGGGCCTGTCAGGGGGCGGGGAACAAGGGGAGGGAGAACATTAGGACAAATTCCTAATAGATGTGGGGCTTAAAACCTAGATGATGGGTTGATAGGTGCAGCAAACCACCATGGCACGTGTATACCTATGTAACAAAACTGCACGTTCTGCACATGTACCCCAGAACTTAAAGAAAAGAAAGAAAGAAAGAAAGAAAGAAAGAAAGAAAGAAAGAAAGAAAGAAAGAAAGANAAAGAAAGAAAGAAAGAAAGAAAGAAAGAAAGAAAGAAAGAAAGAAAGAAAGAAAGAAAGAAAGAAAGAAAGAAAGAAGAGGAAGGAAGGAAGGAAGGAAGGAAGGAAGGAAGGAAGGAAGGAAGGAAGGAAGGAAGGAAGGAAGGAAGGAAGGGAGGGAGGGAGGAAGGGAGGAAGGAAGGAAGGAAGGAAGGAAGGAAGGAAGGAAGGAAGGGAGGGAGGAAGGGAGGAAGGGAGGAAAGAAAATAAAGAAAAGAAAGAAAGAAAGAAAGAAAGAGAGAGAGAGAAAGAAAGGTGCCTTGCCTGTCCTAGCATGAGAAGGTAACCCTTATTAGCCGTGACTGAGAAGTGATGCTGCAATGGATCCGAATAAATAAGCTTACTAAAATAATCCTACTCTTTTTTTTTGTTTGTTTGTTTTCAGATGTTTTATTATTTTCCATGGACACGTCTGTGGACACGCCTGTCTATTCTAGTTCTACTGCCATGCTGGTTTTTTTTTTTTTTTTTTTTTATTACACTTTAAGTTCTAGGGCACATGTGCATAACGTGCAGGTTTGTTACATATGTATACTTGTGCCATGTTGCTGTGCTGCACCCATCAACTCGTCAGCACCCATCAACTCGTCATTTACATCAGGCATAATTCCTAATGCAATCCCTCCCCCCTCCCCCCTCCCCATGATAGGCCCCGGTGTGTGATGTTCCCCTTCCTGAGTCCAAGTGATCTCATTGTTCAGTTCCCACCTATGAGTGAGAACATGCGGTGTTTGGTTTTCTGTTCTTGTGATAGTTTGCTGAGAATGATGGATTCCAGCTGCATCCATGTCCCTACAAAGGACACAAAATCATCCTTTTTTATGGCTGCATAGTATTCCATGGTGTATATGTGCCACATTTTCTTAATCCAGTCTGTCACTGATGGACATTTGGGTTGATTCCAAGTCTTTGCTATTGTGAATAGTGCCGCAATAAACATACGTGTGCATGTGTCTTTATAGCAGCATGATTTATAATCCTTTGGGTATATACCCAGTAATGGGATGGCTGGGTCATATGGTACTTCTAGTTCTAGATCCTTGAGGAATCGCCATACTGTTTTCTATAATGGTTGAACGAGTTTACAATCCCACCAACAGTGTAAAAGTGTTCCTATTTCTCCACATCCTCTCCAGCACCTACCTGTTGTTTCCTGACTTTTTAATGATCGCCATTCTAACTGGTGTGAGATGGTATCTCATTGTGGTTTTGATTTGCATTTCTCTGATGGCCAGTGATGATGAGCATTTTTTCATGTGTCTGTTGGCTGTATGAATGTCTTCTTTTGAGAAATGTCTGTTCATATCCTTTGCCCACTTTTTGATGGGGTTGTTTGTTTTTTTCTTGTAAATTTGTTTGAGTTCTTTGTAGGTTCTGGATATTAGCCCGCAATCAGGCAAGAGAAAGAAATCAAGGGTATTCAGTTAGGAAAAGAAGAAGTCAAATTGTCCCTCTTTGCAGATGACATGATTGTATATTTAGAAAATCCCATTGTCTCAGCCCAAAATCTCCTTAAGCTGATAAGCAACTTCAGCAAAGTCTCAGGATACAAAATTAATGTGCAAAAATCACAAGCATTCTTATACACCAGTAACAGACAAACAGAGAGCCAAATCATGAATGAACTTCCATTCACAATTGCTTCAAAGAGAATAAAATACCTAGGAATCTAACTTACAAGGGATGTAAAGGACCTCTTCAAGGAGAACTACAAACCACTGCTCAGTGAAATAAAAGAGGACACAAACAAATGGAAGAACATACCATGCTCATGGATAGGAAGAATCAATATCGTGAAAATGGCCATACTGCCCAAGGTTATTTATAGATTCAATGCCATCCCCATCAAGCTACCAATGAGTTTCTTCACAGAATTGGAAAAAACTACTTTAAAGTTCATATGGAACCAAAAAAGAGCCCGCATCTCCAAGACAATCCTAAGTCAAAAGAACAAAGCTGGAGGCATCACGCTACCTGACTTCAAACTATTCTACAAGGCTACAGTAACCAAAACAGCACGGTACTGGTACCAAAACAGAGATATAGACCAATGGAACAGAACAGAGTCCTCAGAAATAATACCACACATCTACAGCCATCTGATCTTTGACAAACCTGAGAGAAACAAGAAATGGGGAAAGGATTCCCTATTTAATAAATGATGCTGGGAAAATTGGCTAGCCATAAGTAGAAAGCTGAAACTGGATCCTTTCCTTACTCCTTATACGAAAATTAATTCAAGATGGATTAGAGACTTAAATGTTAGACCTAATACCATAAAAACCCTAGAGGAAAACCTAGGTAGTACCATTCAGGACATAGGCATGGGCAAAGACTTCATGTCTAAAACACCAAAAGCAACGGCAGCAAAAGCCAAAATTGACAAATGGGATCTCATTAAACTAAAGAGCTTCTGCACAGCAAAAGAAACTACCATCAGAGTGAACAGGCAACCTACAGAATGGGAGAAAATTTTTGCAATAATCCTCCTCTTTCACTAGCCTTATAGCCCTCCATATATCTCTTAGTGATTACCCTAGAATTTACTGCCCCTAGCCCAGACCCAGTCTTGTCATTTCTTCACAAAATGTGTCATTCTTTGCCTGAAAGGTATAAAAGTTTTCTACTTTGGCCATTTCTTTGGGTCTTCCCTCTCTTGTGAGGATCCCCATGTATATGTAAAATTGATAAGACCTGTATGCTTTTGTCCTATTAATCTATCTTGTATCAGTTTGGTTGAGATGGAGCAGGGAACCCTCTTAGGGGCCTCCTGGGGACTTCCTTCAAACATGGAAATAAAGGAAAATCTTTAGTTCCTTCAAGGGAAATTCCAGGCACCCAGCTAGCCTTGAGAAGTACATGAGCAACATGATAAACAAGAAGGTAATAACAGCTTAAAACAATAGCCAGGGAAGTTAAAGTCCCAAAATGTTTGGCTCCATGTAGAAACTAAAGATAACATCTCAGTCCCCAAGTTGTTTTTCAGAAATCTGGACCGTTACCCAATGGAAAATGTCATCTGCTGGCACACAGACCTCAGATAAGGGGGCACTGAGGACTGAACTCTGATCCCCATTCTTTGTCCTAAATTTCTTCCTGAGGGTCCTGGAGGAAGTCATGCCCACAGGCCAGAGCTCAACATTTCTTCCTGCTGATGCCAAGTTTTTAGACAAAGCTTTGCTTCCCTAACAAATCACAAATCAGAGAATCTTTTTGAATCCACGTATGACCTGTGGGCCACCCCCATCCCACACCCCACTTTGAGACGTCCTGCCTTTTTAGGTCAAATTAATATATAACCTCCATGTACTGATTTATGATTTTGCTTGTAACCTCTGCCTCCCCATCTTTTTTTTTTTTTTTTTTAAAGTTATTTATTTATATTTTTAATAGAGACAGGTTCTTGCCGTGTTGCCCAGGCTGGTCTTGAACTCCTGGGCTCAGACAATCCTTCCACCTCAGCCTCCCAAAGTGCTGGGATTACAGGCATGAGCCACTGTGCCCAGCCTGCCTCCCCATCTTTAAAAACTCTTACCTCTAAGCCATTAGGGAGTTCTGATCTTAAGCATAAGCTGCCAATTCTCCTTGCTTGGTGCCCCGCCATAAATGCCTCATTTTCTCCAGCTGAAAATCCTGATGTCAGTGTTTGGCTTTGCTGCGCCACCCAAGTTTGGTTCAGTAACAGCTCCTAGACCCAGCAGAAGATTCCACTTAAAAACAAAGATGGGCCAGGCGCAGTGGCTCACGTCTGTAATCCCAGCACTTTGGGAGGCCAAGGCAGGGGTATCACTTGAAGTCAGGAGTTCAAGACCAGCCTGGCCAACGTGGTAAAACTCTGTCTCTGCTAAAAATACAAAAATTAGCTGGGTGTAATGGTGTGTGCCTGTAATCCCAGCTACTCATGAGGCTGAGGCAGGAGAATCGCTTGAACCCAGGAGACGGAGGAGAGCTGTGAGCTGAGATCGCGCCACTGTACTCTAGCCTGGGTGACAGAGCGAGATCCCGTCTCAAAAAAACAAAACAAATCGACAACAACAAAAATCAAAAACCCAAAACCCCAAAGATGGGTAGAGGGGGTCTTTAGGCTCCCTTATAATGCCATTGCCTGAGCTCCTGGATCAAGGTGTACTTGAAGTTAAAAATCTATCCTTGGACCTTTTAGTTTCATTTAAGTTCATTGGAGTCAGGTTTTCTGTTTTTTGGTACTAAAAGAGCCCTGATGGATAAATCCTTGTGTTCACATTTGCCTAAGATGACTCTCAGAGGTAGAGAGATATGTTTTGCTATAAGGGTGTGTGCACAACAATATATGAACTCCTTGCTCAAATTATACAGTTTGGTTGTTAAGTTGCAGAAATTCACAGGATAATTACCAAATTTCCACTTTGTTTTGCTTTGGATACTAGTCCTTGATTAAAAATATTTTCTATTTGTGTGTGTTTTCCCGCTGTTTTAATACATAGAATTCAATTGTAGGTACTCATGGAGGACCAATCAATTCCCATGTGTTATAACATGTTTCCTTCTGGAATGTAACTTTCCTAGGCTGTTCACTGAGCCAACAAAGCTAAGAATAAATGTTCATATAAGGAATATATGCCTAAAAGCATAGCTCTAACAAAGTCCTCCCTCCCTCATATGTCCATTTTCTCCTTTAATTGTAGCTTATGTGCCATTATCTCAAGGAAATGATTAACCAAGCTTATCTTTAACACCACATCAGAGTCCTCTTTCCCACAAAGCATTCCAAACCATGTTTTATTTCCCTCTGACTTCCCTGGGTAAAGAATTTTCTCAGTACATGCTTGTTGAATTCTGTCAAATCTATACACACTCGCAAGCAGGGTAAAGGCTATAAAGTATTTTAAGGTTACAAATCTAACTTGATTATAGATCGCTAGCACTGGAAGACACCAAGAGTCATTAGCTGAATCCACCCTTACCGTAGATCAATCTCTCACTCTCTCAAGAAGAAAAAACATTATAGATGTAACTACAGCCCACTCTACTCCTTCCTTCTTCCTCCCTTTCTGCCCAGAGATAAGCTCTAAGGAGATGCTGGTGTATATCAATCTGATGCATGTTTTTGTACTTTTATGATGTATGTTAGTGTCTGAAAATTTACATAAATGGAATCATATTAAATGTATTTTCAGTGTGCTTTTTTTCACTCGATGTTACATTTTTTAGTTTACCCACATGGATCAACATGGCTGTGCCCTAGGACACACACCTGTACGTGGGCACAGGGAACCATGAATACAGCCGTTCACTGCAGCACGATTCATAACAGGGAAGAAGTAGAAACCACTCAGTTTAGAGGAATGAGTGAGCTATTTGTTTCTATAATGGAATGCCAATCCACAGTTAAAACAAATAACTTTGGTATTTTACCGAAGAGGGGCATGGTCCAGAGAAATTATGTAAAATGACAAATGTCACTCAGATGGATAATGGGAAATCTGAATCTGAAACCAGGACTCTTGAGTCTAAGTCTAGTGGTCTTTCTAATGAACCTTATCTTTTGTAATAATTTAATAATTTAAACTTCCAGAAAAACTGTGAAAACAATACACACAAATAATTCTCCTATACTCTTTACTCGATTAGTGATTTTTAACATTTTGCCACATTTTCTTTTCTTTTCTTCTAAACAGAGACAAGGTTTTGCTGTATTGACCAGGCTGGTCTTGAACTCCTGTCCTCAAGCGATCCTCCCATCTTGGCCTCCCAAACTGCTGGGATTACAGGCATGAGCCACCACGCCTGACCACATTTGTTTTATCCTCTCTCATTCTCTCTGTTTAGAGATATAATTTTTTTCCCTAAACCATCCAAGAGAGGTTGCTTGAATATATAATGGCCCTTTTGCTATAATACTTCAGTGTGTTTTCATATTAATAAAAATATGCTTCAAAATATCCATAGCAGAGATATCAAATGCAGAAAATTTCACATTGATACAGAATTTCTTTTTATAATCTATAGTCCATATTCAAATTTTGTTGAATGCCTCAATAGTATCCCTGAGAGAGAATCTCTCATCACATTCACCCTCAGCATAGGAGTCAGTCCTGGATTATGCATTGTGTTCAGTGGTCAAATCTAGTTTTTATTTGTTTATTTATTTGCACTAAACACATTTGCATTTATTTTCTTTTTTAAAAAAGCAAATGACAAAGACCCAGTTTACCAGTTTTCCTTTTTTAAACCTAAGCTTAACATTACATATTTAAACAATTGTCAAGACTTACTAAGTTGCCAGGATTCAGGCTCAGCTAGAAAACACCCTTAATTTATATTAAACCAGAAATGTTTTACCATTAATGCATTAATATATTTTACTACTAATATATTTTACTACTACATACTGAAAAAAAAATGAATTTAGTTCTGTAGAAGATTCGCCCTGGCAATGTTGACCTCACAGCGGGCCAACACTATGTGGCTCACATTTCAGACACAATGGAAAAGCAGATCCATGCTGGTGTTAGTGCACAATCTTGTCCTACACTAAAGAGTCAAGGCTCACCTTGGAGTACATTTAATAAAAAAGCAAAAAACATACAAATATTTACAATAATATATATTTTTTTGAGACAGAGTCTTGCTCTGTCACCTAGGCTGGAGTGCAATGGTGTGATCTTGGCTCACTGTAGCCTCTGCCTCCCGGGTTCAAGCAATTCTTCTGCCTCAGTCTCCCAAGTAGCTGGGATTACAGGCGCCTGCCACCACACCTGGCTAGTTTTTTGTATTTTTAGTAGAGACGCAGTTTCACCATGTTGGCCAGGCTGGTTTTGAACTCCAGACCTCACTTGATCCACCTGCCTTGGCCTCCCAAAGTGCTGGGATTACATGTGTGAGCCACTGCACCTGGCCTACAATAATTTTAAAGACAAAAAAAAAAAAGGTCCTATTAAGGGTCCCAACAATAAACTCAAAAGTCTATGACAAATAGAGGTTCCGATTAGCTGTTTATAAATACTTTAGGTGCAATTATTCTGAAAGGCAAGTTACCTTGAAATCTACAAATAATGTTTCTGTTAATCCTCAGATGGTTCTTGTTATAGTTTCGCATTTCTGTTAAGTGGATGCCTTGAATTACTTGTTATCCAAGTGCAGCAGCTGCTCCTTAACATTTGTTGTTAAAGACATTAACTGGCCATCTTCTTCTGTTTCTACTCTTTCTTGACCATTCTTGACAATTCTTTTTGTAGTGATTTTTCTGCCATTAATCATTTTAGCAGAAGTGTTATCGATTTGAAGTTGCCAATCCCACTACCACCAAATGATGTGGAAGAAAATGAAGCGAGGCCCCCGTGACCTAGTGACCCAAATGAAGTATTAATAAATCCTGTATCAAAAGAAGATAATCCACATCCAAAAGATGGAAATCCACTGAATGTGGAGAAAAACTACCCCAACCCTTGGCTTCTGCTTCCACGGGAACCCCTTTGATTCTGAAACAAGTCCTCAAAAGAGTCGTCAAAGAAGTCAAATGAAAATGGGTCCCTTCCACCAAAAAATTCCCTGAAAACATCATCTGGGTTACAGAATGTGAAACCAAACTCAAACGGACTGTCAAAATGACTTCCACCTCCTCCTCCACCATTTAATCCTTCTTTGCCATATTTGTCATAGATGTCCTGTTTTTTAGCATCTGACAACACCTCACACACCTCAGCTACTTGTCCGAATTTTCTCTCTGCTTCTTCTTTATTCTCAGTATTTTCATCTAGGTGCCACTTCAGTGCCAGTCTCTGGTGTGCCTTTTTAATATCCTCGGGTGAGGCCTGTCTCCACACCCCTAGAGCTTCATAGTAATCCACCATGATTTTGTTTGTTTGTTTGAGACAGAGTCTCGTTCTGTCATCCAGGCTGGAGTGCAGTGGCACCATCTTGGCTCACTGTGACCTCTGCCTCTGCGGTTCAAGACATTCTTCTGTCTCAGCCTCCTAAGTAGCTGGGATTATAGGCCTGCACCACTATGCCCGGCTAATTTTTATATTTTTGCTAGAGACGGGGTTTCAGCACGTTGGCCAGGCTGGTCTTGAACTCCTGACCTCAGGTGATCCACCTGTCTTGGCCTCCCAAAATGCTGGGATTACAGGCATAAGCTGCCGTGCCCAGCCTAACCCATAATTTTAAGAGATTGCTGGAACAGGTCTGAGGATGGAGGCAGCTGAAGGCAGGCGGGAGGCAGGGGCAGCGGCCAGGATCTCCTCTCGGCTCTGGCACTGCTGTGCTGGTGGTGGTGACTACTCACACTTTCCTCTCAAGCCTATTTTTTTTAAAATTTATTTTTATTTTTTAATTTTTAAAAATGTTTAAATTTTACTTTAATTTCTGGGATACACGTGCAGAACATGCATGTTCGTTACATAAATATACATATGCCATGGTGGTTTGCTGCACCTATCAACCTGTGCTCTTCCTCCCCTTGCCCCTGACCCCCTGACAGGCCTCGGTGTGGGATGTTCCCCTTCCTGTGTCCATGTGTTCTCATTGTTCAATTCCCACTTATGAGTGAGAACATGCAGTGTTTGGTTTTCTGTTCCTGTGTTAGTTTGCTGAGAATGATGGCTTCCAGATTCATCCATGTCCCTGCAAAGGACATTAACTCATTCTTTTTAATGGCTGCATGGTATTGCACGGTATGTGTGTGCCACATTTTCTTTATCCAGTCTATCATTGACGGGTATTTGGGTTGGTTCCAAGTCTTTGCTATTGTAAATAGCAATAAACATACATGTACAGATGTCTTTATAGTAGAATGATTTATAATCCTTTGGGTATATACCCGGTAATGGGATTGCTGGGTCAAATGGTATTTCTGGTTCTAGATCCTTGAGGAATCGCCACACTGTCTTCCACGATGGTTGAACTAATTTACACTCCTACCAACAGTGTAAAAGCGTTCCTATTTCTCCACAGCCTCACCAGCATCTCATTTCCTGACTTTTTAATGATCACCATTCTAACTGGTGTGAGATGGTATCTCATTGTGGTTTTGATTTGCATTTCTCTAATGACCAGTGATGATGAGCTTCTTTTCATATGTTTGTTTGCCACATAAATGTCTTCTTTTGAGAAGTGTCTGTTCATATCCTTTACCCACTTTTTGATGGGGCTGTTTGTTTTTCCTTGTAAATTTGTTTAATTCCTTGTAGATTCTGGATATTAGACCTTTGTCAGATGGGTAGATTGCAAAAATGTTCTCCCATTCTGTAGGTTGCCTGTTCACTCTGATGATAGTTTATTTTGCTGTGCAGAAGCTCTTTAGTTTGATTAGATTCCATTTGTCAATTTTGGCTTTTGTTGCCATTGCTTTTGATGTTTTCATTATGAAGTCTTTGCACATGCCCGAATGGTATTGTCTAGGTTTTCTTCTAGGGTTTTACGCTTTTGAGTTTTACATTTAAGTCTTTAATCCATCTTGAGTTAATTTTTGTATAAGGTGTAAGGAAGGGATCCAGTTTCAGTTTTCTGCATATGGCTAGCCAGTTTTCCCAGCACCATTTGTTAAACAGCGAGTCCTTTCCCCATTGCTTTTTTTGTCAAGTTTGTCAAAGATCAGATGGTTGTAGATGTGTGGTGTTATTTCTGAGGTTTTTGTTCTGTTCCATTGGTCTATGTATCTGTTTTTGTACCAGTACCATGCTGTTTTGTTACTGTAGCCTTGTAGTATAATTTGAAGTCAGGTAGCATGATGGCTCCAGCTTTGTTCTTTTTGCTTTGAATTGTCTGGGCTATTTAGGCTCTTTTTTGGTTCCATATGAAATTTAAAGTAGCTTTTTCTAATTCAGTGAAGAAAGTCACTGGTAGCTTGATGGGAATAGCATTGAATCTATAAATTACTTTGGGCAGTATGGCCACTTTCACGATATTGATTCTTCCTATCCGTGAGCATGGAATGTTTTTCCGTTCGTTTGTGTCCTCTCTGATTTCCTTGAGCAGTGGTTTGTAGTTCTTGAAGAGGTCCTTCACATCCCTTGTAAATCGTATTCCTACATATTTTATTGTCTTTGTAGTTTGTGAATGGGAGTTCACTCATGATTTGGCTTTCTGGTTGTCTATCATTGGTGTATAGGAATGCTTGTGATTTTTGCACATTGATTTTTCTATCCTGAGAGTTTCTTGAAGTTGCTTATCAGCGTAAAGAGTTTTTGGGCTGAGATGATGGGGTTTTCTAAATATACAATCATGGCGTCTGCAATCAGAGACAATTTGACGTCCTCTCTTCCTATTTGAATACACTTTATTTCTTTCTCTTGCTTGATTGCCCCGGCCAGAACTTCCAATACTATGTTTAATAGGAGTGGAGAGAGAGGACATCCTTGTCTTGTGCCGGTTTTCAAAGGGAATGCTTCCAGCTTTTGCCCATTCATTATGATATTGGCTATGGGTTTGTCATAAATAGCCTTATCATTTTCTCAAGCCTAGTTTTTAAACAATTTATTACTGCTGAATCTGAGCATGTTTCACAGATATGTCTTTTGTAACTCCTCTATTACACACAGCTGCTGACTTTAATATACTCTTGAGTACAACCGCTATATTCTTGGTATTGTACACCTTATTACTTACTACCAAGAAGAAGCCTCCAGTCCTTCATGACAATTTAAAGACACAAGTTAAATACCAGTCCCCATCCCTTGAGGAATTAATAGTACAGCACAGACACATGGGGTGCGAGTGAAGTGAATACATTCAAAACCAGCTCCACCACTTATGACCTAAGTGGTGCGGGGCAAGAAAAAGCATCACTCTGACTAAATTTCCTCAGTGTAAAATGGTGATAATAATATCTACCTCACAGGTTGTTTGGAAGATTAAATTAAATAATGTGTGGGAAGAGCCCAATATGAATTCATAGCAGATACATTTTCTTTGTGCACTGAGATTTAGTTTCTGTTGAGTTTGTGTGTTCGTGGTTATGACACCTAATACCCCTAAAAACTATTCACAGTAGGAGATGTGGGAGCTGACACTTAAGTCATTTCTTCCCCAGTTTATGACAAGGTTACCTGGTTTCCATTCAAACACAGACAAAGGTGCTTTCTCTTTTACATGCTACACCACATCAAACTTAGTATCGTGCAAAAGATTTTTGCTTACACAGTCATAGGAAAGAAAATTTGCATCAGTTTGCTTGAATATTTTGGTTAGCCATACTTTACTCACATTCTGAAACTCAGTCATGTAATTCAGAGGGGTTTTTCTCTTCTTAGATGATTCGCAGTATATTTATCCAGGCATAATCACTGAGATGGAAAGATGACAATTATAAGCATTTATACAAGTAAAAGTATTAGAATTTTAGTTCTATTTTAGACTTCCAAATAGGGTGCACAATGAATTGATAAGGCAATCCAGTGGTTCTTCACAGGTTTCTAATATTTAGGGTGTTTTCATCAAGCTGAATTGCATTTATTGCCAGTTCTTCCATCTGCAATTGCAAAGAGGGTGATGTAGGGAGGAACTGTCAGGATAGCATGAGGTTTAACTCCAGTAACAATTTACTGAAAATAACATCAAATATTTATTTCCACTTTAGTACCTACCTAATTTCAGATAATTTAGCTTACAAGATAAAACAAACACCATTGGTTGTTGCTAACCATTATTAAAAGACAATAATGTAAGTTCTAAGAGCCTAAAAATACAAAGCTTTTCTCTTCTTTCTTTCTTTCTTTTTTTTTTTTTTTTAATTTGGAGAGTTGTATTAGCTAGGGCTCTAAATTGAAAATAATAGAAGCCCAACTCTAAGGAGCTAAGGAAAAAACAAGGCTGTATTATAAAGTTTCTCATGGGTCATGAGTCATGAATATGAACCCCGTTAACAATTAAAGCAAGGGATTCTAATGCATTCAGGGTTCTCATTCCATCATTTCTCCGTTCTTTTCTGTGGATCTGTTTATTATTCTTCTTATTCTGTGTCTATAAGCCATCTTCCTTTTATTCTGGTCACATGGAGAAAAACAAGATTGACAGCTTCTGAACTTGCCACCTAACATTCTGTCACTGGAGGGAGTCTGTCTCTTTCTCAGGCCTAATTGTAAAATTACTAGTGAAAATCTTTGATTGGTCCAGCTTGGATCAGGTGTATACTTCACACCAATCAACTGCTGCTAGCTAATCAGAGTGATACTGAAGGAACATGTGGATAGGAGGAAAAGAGCAGGTCCTAGAAGAGGAGAACTGGTGAGACAATAGATGACTGCTGTTATGGACAGAATTGTGTCCCCCAAAATCCATATGTTGAAGCCTTAAGTCCCAATGTGACTGTGTTGGTGATAGGGACTTAAGGGAAGTAACTACGATTAAGTGAGGTTATAAGGGTGAGGACCTAATTCGATAGGATCAATGTCCTTATACAAAAAGAATGAGATAGCAGAAATGTTTCTCTCTCCTTCTCTCTGCATGAGCCTAAGGGAAGGCTATGTGAAGACAGGGCAAGATGGTCATCTGCAAGCCAGAAAGAGAGGTCTCACCAGACACCAACCCTACCAGCACCTTTATTTTAGACTCCTAGCCTCCAAAACTGTGAGAAAATACATTTCTATTGTTTAAGCCACCCAGTCTGTGGTATTTTGTTATGGCAGCCTGAGCAGACTACTATAACCACCATATGCATGTACTCCATCCATTCTCTGAAAAAAATATTTTCTGATTACCTATTACATCCATTAGGATCAATTCAAACACAAATAGCAGAATCTGCAAGAACAGTGATATTAGAACCTGACTCTCAGGTAAAAGAAGTTGAGGAAAGTGATCCAAGGCAGCTCCTCAAAATCATCAGATATGTGGGCTCTTCTGTCTTCTGCTCACCATACTCAGTGCACAACTTCTATCTTCCAGGTCACCTTATGGTTTCAGATAGGAGCTGGAGCTCTAGATGTCATGCTCACTTCTCAGTCAGCAGGAAGGAGGAAGAGGGAGGAAAATATTCTCCATTTGTCTGTCCCCACTTTTTAATAAGACAGCTTGGAAATACCTCTACCAGTTTCTGTGTATATCTCATTGGACAGAATTCAGTCACATGACCACACCTAGCTGCAACGGAGGCTGGAAATGTATCTTTTTACTGGTAGAATTGCTATCATCAATGACGTAGGGGTTCTGTTAGGAAGTAAGAATTTGAGAATGGAAGTTGAACAGACAATTAGTAGGCTCTGCCACAGTTATATAAGTCAGACACTGTGGTAAATGCTGTATTAGTCCATTTTCACGCAGCTGATAAAGACATACCCAAGACTGGGCAATTTACAAAAGAGGTTTAATGGACTTACAGCTCCACATGGTTGGGGAAGCCTCACAATCATAGTGGAAGGCAAGGAGGGGCAAGTCACATCTTATATGGATGGGAGCAGGCAAACAGAGAGAGCTCATGCAGGGAAAGTCCCTTTTTTAAAACCATCAGATCTTGTGAGACTTATTATTATGTGAACCGCATGGGAAAGACCTGCCCCCCATGATTCAATTACCTCCCACTGGGTTCCTCCCACAACACGTGAGACTTCAAGATGAGATTTGGGTGTGGACACAGCCAAATCAATGAAATGCCAACTACAGCTTCATTCAGAAAATTAGCAGGCTAGATAAAAACAAAATTTAATAACATTTAAAATAATAATAAATAAAATTTCCCCCTGTGGATTATCTCTAGCTGACTATATCAAGTAAAATCATCTGTGATTTATAATTGAAGTGACACATTATGCCAAACTTCCTACTGGCAGTTTATTAGTATTATTATAAAGATATTTGGCTGGGCATAGTGGTTCATGCGCGTAATCCTGGCACTTTGGGAGCCCAAGGTGGGCAGATCACTTGAGCCCTGGAGTTCAAGGTCAGTCTGGACAACATGCTGAAACCTCACCTCTACAAAACATTAGCCAGGCATGGTGGCATACGCCTGTAGTCCCAGGTGCTCGGGGGGTACTGAGGCAGGAGGATTACCTGAGCTTGGGAAGTGGAGGAAGTCAAGTCTACAGTGAGCCGAGATCACGCCACTGCTCTCCAGCCTGGGCAGCAGAGTGAGACTCTATCTCAAAAAAAAAAAAAAGACATTTAATTAATATTCTGTAAGTTGATTGCACCTGTTTGTTTGCTCATTTTCTTTAACATGCTACACCCTTAGTCTGCCCCATTATCAGCCAGAGAGCTATCTAATTAGTGTGGTGGCTAAAAATATTTCCCCCCAGAGAAATGAAGGATAGTGTTCGCCCACTGAGGTGTTATTAACTCTGCCACATGAAAGTATTTGAAGAAAGGGTTTCAGTCAAAAGCAAAGAAGATGGTTGAAAATGACTGTCATTGGCCGGGCGCGGTGGCTCAAGCCTGTAATCCCAGCACTTTGGGAGGCCGAGACGGGTGGATCACGAGGTCAGGAGATCGAGACCATCCTGGTGAACATGGTGAAACCCCGTCTCTACTAAAAAATACAAAAAACTAGCCGGGCGAGGTGGCGGCGCCTGTAGTCCCAGCTACTCGGGAGGCTGAGGCAGGAGAATGGCGTGAACCCGGGAGGCGGAGCTTGCAGTGAGCTGAGATCCGGCCACTGCAACTCCAGCCCGGGAGACAGAGCGAGACTCCGTGTCAAAAAAAAAAAAAAAAAAAAGAAAATGACTGTCATTTCAATGACTCCAATGACTGTTGGAGTGGTCCTAGAAAATAAAACAAAGCTGCATAGATGAAAATAAAAACACATAATTTTACATTATGTCATTGCTTTCTTGTCAATTATAGAGTGGCAGTTTAGAGAAAAACAACAATGGTGACGACTAAATAATGGAGTGTTGAGGAAGAGCCTCAGAAACCACATTGAGATCTGAAAGCTCTTTGCCTTCATGAATTACTGTTTTCTCTCTCATGAGAAGCAGATGGAATGAATAGATTGGACCATTATCTATTGTTCATTCATTCAGTCAACAAATATTTATTGAGCACCTACTGTGTGCCAGGCACTGTTCTAAGCATTAAAGGTTTATAGGGAACAGAGTAGACACCACTCCTGTCCTTCTGGATCTTATATTGTAGTGACTGACAGACAATGAACAAGATTAATGAGTAAGATGTGCAGTATGTTCATGGTGAGTGTTGTGAAGAAAGGTAAATCAGAGGAGACTAGAATGCACGGGGCTGGAGGAGGTTTGTCATTTACATGGAATGGCTGGGGAGGGCCGAATAGGAGGCAATAGGAATTCTGAGAGGTATCGTGCTAATGAACAATTCAGAAGGGAACAGCAGGAGCAAAGATCCTGGGGTGCTTACGAGGTTTCCAGTGTCTGGAGCTGAGTGATTAGAGGGGAGGATACTGGGACAGAAGAGGTAAACCAGGTGGGGCCTCCTAGGTCATTATAGTGACTCAGACTCCTGTTGTGTGTGGGATGGAAAGCCACTGGTAGATTTGGAGCAGACAAGTATAGTTGTAGCAGGATCATCTGGCTATGAAGACAGACCTTTGGGAGGCTTTTGTAATAACTCAGGCAAGCGATGACTGTAGTTTGAGCTAGGTGGTTGAGTTGAGGTGGTAAGACGTGATTCAATTTCTGAATATATTTTGAAGGTAGGATGGATAGGGTTTCCTGATGGAGTAGATGTGAGGAATGAAAGAAAAAATTCAAGGATGGCACCAAGATTTTTGGGCAACTAGAAAAATGGCAACACTGTTTACTGAGATGGGACATCTGTGAGAAGAGGAAGCTTGGGTCTTAAACACCTTGATGATAGATAAATGAAGATGCTAAGTAGACAGTTGAATCTGGAGTTGAGTCTTGAGTTCAAAATAGATATTGGGTTAGCCTGTTCTTATAACATGTAGATCGTGTTTAAAGCCACAAGAATGGACAAGATCACCAAAGGAGAAACCAAGGCCTTCACTGTGGGGCCTTCAATATTTAGGTGGCAAAGAGACTAGAAGAAACAAGAGAAGTAGACTGAAAATGAGTGGTCAGAGTAAGGGGTCAGGGGTGTGTGGTGTCCTTGGAGGAAGAAAGTGTTTCAAGGAGGAGAGAGTCAACTCAAATTTTCTCAAGCAAGGTACACCAAGATCAGTATCCCTGTCCCAGAAAGTAGGACAAGGAGAGAACATGAAACTCCAGTGACTGCCCAATATCACATACTTGGCATGCAGTAAACTTGAAATTCAAAAAGTAAATTTGAAATTCAAAAGCCCAGATTGTGGCTAGGCACGGTGGCTGACACCTGTAATCCCAACACTTTGGGAGATCAAGGCAGGAGGATTGCTTGAAGCTAGGAGATCAAGACCAGCCTGGGCAACTTAGTGAGGTAATGTCTCTACAAAAAACCAAAAAAGTTAGCCAGGCATGGTGTGTGCACCTATAGTCTTAGTTATTCAGGAGGCTGAGGCAAGAAGATCACTTGAGCCCAAGAGTTCGAGGATGCAGTGAGCCATGATTGTACCACTGCACTCCAGCCTGGGCGACAGAGCAAGACCCTGCCTCTAAAACAAAACAAAACAAAACAAAATAAAATAAAAAAGCCCAAAAAACCCCCTCCGATTGTTTGACCTTAATCCAAGCTCTTAAAACGAAAAAGTTAAAGAAAGTTTAGTCTACCTATTTGTAATATCGGTGACATTTGTAGTTCTACATGCTTTTCTGATTTTTTTTCTAACCGAAGATTTCTACTTCTTAGTAAAACAAAAGCAACAAAATGGAAAAGACAATGTAAGAGTTTTCATAAGTGCCTCAAAAATTATCATTTCATTAAAGCAATGAAGATGGGTTGAATCTATTAATATCATTTATTGTGTTTGCAAAGTGCTTCTGTTTTTTTGTTCTTTGTTTTTCTGGCATTAGAATTGCTTTTCTTCATTGCTCTGTGTTTCAGCAGTCTCCCTCCTGTTCTTCAAAGAGTTCTGCATGGGCTGCCTCTGTTCAATCAAATGGAATCTTCAAAGTAACACATTGAATGGGATGTGCAATGAATACCGAAAAAAGAATGAAGCTCAAATACTTGGCAGCCGGCAGTTTCTTAAAATCCTAATCTCTTCATTTGGTGAAATACAAGTGATTTCCAATTTCAGCAACTAAGATAAAATAAATATTCTACATTGAACCACAAAGTAAAATAATGCTGAACTTTGTTTAAATGCAGGTAAGACCGGGTGCAGTGGCTCATGCCTGTAATCTCAGCACTTTGTGAGGCTGAGATAGGAGGATCTCTTGAGTCTAAGAGTTTGAGACTGACCTGGGCAACATGGAGAAACCCCATCGCTACAAAAAATACATTTTAAAAATATAGACAAGAAGAGATTTGCAATAAGTATCACAGCAACCAATATCAAATGAATATAAAATTTTGCATATTTACTATGAGATCCTGAACACTAAAACAAAAGATCAGGAGTGTGAGAGGAATTTAGGGTTATGCTGTTTAATAGTTGGACAAAAACAGTTCTGCACTACCTAAGTGTGCAAGCTTTTAGAGTTTTCTCGTCCTGTTTCCTCATCTCTTTTTCACTCCACTTAGTCCACTGACATTTTCTGCCTCTCCTCTCAGGTACCTAGTATTCCTATTCTTACTGTATCAAAATTCCTCCAGTGCCTACTTCATGCTAAGCACTCTGCCAATGCTTTCTTTTCTTTTTCTTTTTCTTGACACAGGATCTTGCTTTGTTGCCCAGGCTGGAGTGCAGTGGTCCAATCTCAGCTCACTGCAACCTCTGCCTCCCAGGCTGAAGCAGTTCTCCTACCTCAGCCTCCTGAGTAGCTGGGACTGTAGGCACACACCACCACATCCGGCTAATATTTTGTAGAGATTGGGTTTCACCATGTTGCCCAGGCCTGTCTCACTGTACTGAGCTCAAGTGACCCACTGGCCTTGGCCTCCCACAGTGTTGGGATTACAGGCATGAGCCACCGTGACCAGCCGGCCAGTGTTTTCAAATGTTATTTAATTTAATGTTCTCAACGAATGGCCAGAGGAAGATATTAATAGGATCTTTTTTAAGGAAAAAGAAACTGAATCCCCCTGGTTAAGGGTTTGCTGGAAACCACATTGCCAGGATCTGAGAAAGGTAGATTCTTTTTATTTATTTATTTATTTTTGAGGTGGAGTTTTGCTCTGTCGCTCAGGCTGGAGTGCAATTGTGTGATTTCGGCTCACTGCAACCTCCGCCTCCCCAGTTCAAGCTATTCTCCTGCCTCATCCTCCCAAGTATCTGGGATTACAGGTGTGCGTCACCACACCCAGCTAATTTTTTGTATTTTTAGTAGAGACAGGGTTTCACCATGTTGGCCAGACTGTTCTCAAACTCCTCACCTCAGGTGACCTGCCTGCCTCAGCCTCCCAAAGTACTGGGATTACAGGTGTGAGCTACCGCATCCAGCCACAAAGGTAGATTCTAATCTGATCTGTGTCTTCTAATGCCCACTGTTCTCCCATTGCTTAATATCATCATGTGCTAGGCTGTTCTTGCATTGCTATAAAGAAATACCTAACCATCCTTTTCTTGGGGTTGCACTACTGTCTAATGAGTGCATAATCAGGGCGGTACTGCTAATGCCTATACAACGCACCTGCATCAACTAGAACTTTGCTTTACCTTGGTATGATTTTTGGAAAAATGAAAAACCTCTTTTCCATGAAATTGAAAAAAAAATGTTTTGAAAAGGAAAAAAAGAAATACCTGAGGCTGGGTAATTTATAAAGAAAGGAGGTTTAATTGGCTCACAGTTCTGCAGGGTGTACACGAGGCATGGCACTGGTAGCTGCTTTGCTTCTGGTGAAGCTTTGGGCTGCTTACAATCATGGTGGAAGGTGACGCGGGCGCAGGCATTTCATGCAAGGAGAGCGGAAGCAAGAGAGAGAGAGAAGGGAAAGGTGCCACACACTCTTAAACAACCAGCTCTCTTGAGAACTCACTTACTACCAAAGAGATGGTGCAAAGTCATTCCTGGGAGATCTGCCCCTGTGATCCAGTCACCTCCCACCAGGCCCCACCTCCACCCAATACTGGGGATTACAATTCAACACGACATTTGGTGGGGACAACGTTCAGACTACATTACACCACTTCATGTTCTAGTGTAAATATATATTTTGCTAATGTTAAATCAAATGTATAATAGATCATTGGTTTGGACTGAGCTCCTGTACTAGGCTTAACAGACAAAACCAAAGTGGAGTCAGTCATGCTGAAGTTCTACACCCACCTGCCGAAACTAGGATCTTTATCTGACCTTTCAACAAACCAGGACACAGATAACAGCCAAATCCCTAAACAGGCCAGTTTTCGCCAGGATGATAAGAAAGTTCCTTAAATCAACCTCCTCTGCTCAGCTCATCAGAACACTCATTCTGTTTTATAGTATGAGGTGTTGCCCGATTCTAGATTGCAAATAAAAGCCAATTAAAATTTTTAAAAAATATTTTTAAAATTCTTTATTCTTTTTAATAGTGATAGGGTCTCACTATGTGGCCCAGGCTGGTCTCGAACTCCCAAGCTCAAGCAATCCTCCCACGTCAGTCTCCCAAAGTTTTAGAATTATAGGCATGAGCCACGGCACCTGACCTCAATTAAGATTTTTGTTGTTGTTGTTGTTTTTGTTTTGTGAGGTGGAGTCTCACTCTGTCGCCCCGGCTGGAGTGCAATGGTACGATCTTGGTCTAATGCAACCTCTGCCTCCTAGGTTCAAGCAATTCTCCTGCCTCAGCCTCCTGAGTAGCTGGGATTACAGGCACATGCCACCATTCCCAGCTAATTTTTGTATTTTTAGTAGAGACAGGGTTTCAGCATGTTGGCCAGGCTGGTCTCGAACTCCTGACCTCAGGTGATCCACCTGCTGCAGCCTCCCAAAGTGCTGGAACTATAGGCGTAAGCCACAGCACTTGGCCCCAAATAAGATCTTAAAACTGAATTTGTTGTGATTTTGTCTTTTGACACTAAACATGATACCCAGTCTAGAAGTCATAGAGAAAAATGGCAACAGATTGACTACATACACCTTTAAAACTTTTGTTTGGCAAAGGAAAACATGGAGATAAAAAGATAACACACAGGCTGGGAAAACATATTTAGAACATATATAACAGAAAAGATTTATGTTAAGCACTCCTGCAAATGACTAAGACTATAACCAACAACTCAGTAGAAAAATGACCAAAGAATATAACAAAGGTGAACCAAAAAATAAGAATTATAAAAAAGCAATAAACAAATAAAATATTCAACCTCATCTTCTGAAAAAATGCAAACAAGATGCCCATCAGGTTGGCAAACATTTTACATACTAATAATATTGGCATACTCTTTTTAGAGAAATAATTGGTTACACTTACCAAAATCTAATTTTTTTTTTTTTTTTTTTTGAGACAGGAATCCTGGGCTCAAGTAGTCCTCCCACTTCAGCCTCCCAAGTAGCTGGGATCACAGGAGCACACCACCACACCTGGCTGCAAAATGTAAGTGACTTTATCTTCCTTTCTTTCTCTTGACCCAGCAATTCCACATTTAGGTATCTGTCCCTGACAACCCAACACATAAAATTCTTATATGTGTATAAGCATATGTACAAGAGAAATTATTAAAGGAATAGGTATACTAGTGAAAAATTGGAAATAACCTAAATGTTCATTAATAGATTTAGTAAATATATTATTGAAATTTATTCTATAGATTATTAGGGCAATTGTTTAAAAGAATAAGGTAAAGCTATGTATAATGATATATGAAGATTTCTGAGACATATTGTCATGTTAAAAATAACATGTCATAGGACAATATCATATTTCACCATTTTAATAAAAATAGTGGGAAAAGCCCCATAACTTGTTGAGAGTCATTACCTTTGATGATGGGATAGAAGTGGGAAAAAAGGTGGGTGAATAGGAACTGTCACTTTTCACTCCATTTACATTGGTATTACTTTGATTTTTAAAAAATGTGTTTTCATGAATTACTGTGTAGTTTAGAAATATAAATGCTTTCCCTTTATTTTACTATTGTATTCTTTCTCTCTTGCTCTCCTTTAATAAAATTCTCAGGCAGGATGTGACAGAAAGAAAACAGTAACTTTTATTAACTTCCGTATCTCACACTTGTGTTCCAGTGTTTGGCTATTTATGATTTCCTTCCTGTGCTCTGACAGTCTCTAATTTTAGGTATGCCTTTATGGTTAGAAACAGCTTTTTGTTTTGTTTGAGTTTTTAAGCCAACAATCTCAGGAAAGAGCTATGCTTCTGTAACACTGTTGTTTAGGGTTTTATTTTTTGGACCCTATCTCATAAAACTAGCCCAGAATGCTTTTACTACCCCAGACAAAAATGGACCATTTAAGAATAGGTTCCTAATTTGTTGTTAAACGCTAATTATGAGAATTAGATAATAACTTGTATTCCTGAAAATAAGCATAATGGGAAAGCATCTTCGGGAAATTGATGGGAATTCTGGATATAAAAGATGCAGTGTGGTTATCTTAAATTGAAAAGTGAAAATAGCAAAATGGCTAAGAAAGCCTTAACATAAAACATTAATTGGGGTTTAATGATGTAATCTTAGCAGTGGGAAAGACACATAATAACATTCTATCAAATCTTTGTCAGCCTTCCTTGTAATTTTGTCTTAACTATAGCATTGAAGAAAGTTGTGTACAATTCATTTTATGAATCAGAATCCATTTATTTTATATTGTTTTCATTCTTTTACCCAAGAGAGATTCATAACTTGTTTTTAATCACTTCTTTTATTTTAAACCAATAGTGTCTGCCAACTGGGTAATATTTCCCATTAAAACATTATCTTCTATAATTGATATAATTGCTTCATAAAGAGATAAACCACAGCATAATTCCACAGTCTTTGGGTTTATAAAATCTAATTATGTTCACAACACAATATTTTATTCTTAGTGATCTTAAAAAGAACATAAACTTGAACAAAGCCCAGACATTTATGGTAAAGTAATTGGGAAAATCAAGTTAATTATTGCATATAGAACTGCCTCTATTAGCAGCCCCTGAGACAAAGCCCTTTTTGCAGTCATTAATCTGAGTATAGGAAGGTTTGGTTCTGGTCCCCTGAGCCTGCATTAACAGCCTGTGGCTGAAGTGCAGAGTAAGGTTCAGTCCTAAAGTACTGGCTTCTCAAGGTTTGTCCAGGACCCCAGTCTCCTAAGTACAGAAGAACAGAGCTCCTAGCCTCAGCTTTTCATGTTGCTTCAGAGGCAAGTGTGGAGAAGAGAGAGGGAGAGGCAGAGGGTGCAGGTATGACCTCCAAGGTGTGTTTCAACAGGAGATTTGCTTTCATCCATTGTACATTTGAGGATTCTAGAACAGATTGCTTTTTTTTTTTTTTTTTTTTTTTTTTTGAGATGGAGTCTCTCTCTGTCACCTAGGCTGGAGTGCAGTGGCACAATCTTGGCTCACTGCAACCTCCATCTTCCAGGTTCAAGCAATTCTCCTGCCTCAGTCTCCTGAGTAGCTGGGATTACAGGCAGGCACTGCCATGCCCAGCTAATCTTTGTATTTTTAGTTGAGATTGGGTTTCACCATGTTGGCCAGGCGGCTCTCGAACTCGCGACCTCAAGTGATCTGCCTGCCTCAGACTTCCAAAGTGTTGGAATTACAGGCGTGAGCCACTGCGCCTAGCCAACAGATTGCATTTGGAGAAAGACAATCAATTGTTAAAATTTATTTTTGAAAACCTTTGCTCAATGTCATAGTCATGTGCTGTCTCTTTGTGAAAGGGAGAATGACTAAATATGTAAGAACTAGCCACTCAAGGGAACATACTGGAAGGCCAAACAGCAACCCACATTACCTGAGAACCACATCTTAAAAACTCATAAGCCTCTCTTCAATACTATTTATAACTAAAAAGAAATCCTAATTTTAGTCTGGGTGCAGTGGTTCATACCTATAATTCCCAGTACTTTGAGAGGCCAAGGCGGGAGGATTGCTTGAGCCCAAGAGTTTGAGTCCAGGCCTGGGCAAAACGGTGAGACTCTGTCTCTACAAAAAATTTAAAATATAGCTGGGTATGGTGGTGTGCACTTGCTACCCAGGAGGCTGGGATAGGAGAATCGCTTGGGCCTGGGAGGTTGAGGCTGCAATGAGTCATGATTGTGCACCAGCCTGAGTGACAGAGCAATACCCTGTTTAAAAAAAAAAATGAAAGAAATTCTAATTAAACACACACACACCTGCACGCACACAAAGCAAACACCCCTAAACTGTACTTGACTTGCACCTCCTCCTATTGTTTTTATGTTAGAAAAGGGAGGGAGAGGGAGAGAAAGATACTAGAACAGGACGAAATGATATTCCTTAATCAGCATTAGTGTTGTCCAGAACTATGGCACTCCATTTTGCTTCAGCATTCTTAGGTATTAACCTGACTTTCTTTGTATTTCTCTTCCCTTCTTCCCTCTGATTGGTAACTTGAGAGGCTTTTTCTCTCTTCTTCCTTCCCCTTTACCCATACCAAGAAGCAGGACATGCCCCTTTAGGAATCAGCGACTTAAAAGATTGTGAGACTCAGAGAAAGAAAGTTAATAATAGGCCCAAGAGCTAGCTAGAAAGATGAAAAGGTATGCACTTGTCCTCAGAATCTGCAGAAAATTTTGGCTGAAGAAAGTAAAGATGGGAGGTGGGGTGTGGTTAGGGTGGGAGATAATCATGGGCAAGTTGTACAGGAGGCAAAGAAGTAAAGATATTAGCCACTCAAGACTTTCTCTATAGAAGGATTTGTCAGTGGCAAGCTGGCTCTTAACCGGGACTCAGATGAATGTCAGTATCACTTCTTGGGAATGATCTTTCCTGACCACCTGGTGTAAAGTGGCCACCGAGTTGCTATCCACCACATTTTCCCATTTTACCTCTCTACACAGCACTTATTATCTGACATTTTCCTTTTTTTTTCTGCCTCTCTCCACCCCCTACCTCTGGCCTCTTCCCCACTAAAATGTAAGCTCCTTGGGGGCAATGACTTGTCCTAATTTACTGTCTGTCTCTTCCCCCTAGAATATAAGCCCCAAGACTGCAGGGATTGACTCGTTTTGTTAAATCCATATCCTTCAAAGGGTCTTGCACATATAACAGTAAGGGCATTTAATAGTTCAACGAATCCTTCTTTAATAAAAGATTTATAGAACGAAATCTTTTCTCCCCTGCGAAGGTTGCATTGTGATAAAGCAGCTTAAATTTTTCCCCCGAGTTGGGACAAAGGCAGGTACATTGTTCCCATTGCAGGTATAGCCTCAATTTCTAGTCCATTGGGACCAACAAGGGCTAATGGCAAAGATAGAATCAGAAGTGTATCTTTTGTGCTGAATAGTGATGTGGGTTAAGACATCACAGAATGAGAAAGCAGCTTCCTTCCCACTCTAGGGGGTGAGAAGGAGGCACTCGCTGCAGTGGAAACATTTGCAGAAGATCAAATAATGCTGTAATCCTTTAAGCTTGATAAAAGCTTTTTTTCATGTGTGATAGATTACAATTATAGTGAAACGTACTATAAAAATATTCTTCACATGTTACCAGATGTCTTCATCAGGTTTGCAAACATTAAAGATTTATCTTAGTCTTTCGTTATTTCGATCTCAAATACTATCTCCTTCTTGGCTTCTTTATGATTCTCCTTTTGCAAAAGAATCAAGCAAAGGCATACGACAATTTACAAGTCAAGATATTTAAGATTAGCATTTCATTAGTGATTTAAAATATATTCCTTTCAGAATATGCAAAGTACAAAAAATATATACATATTTTAGGATAAACAGAATAGAGTTTTACATCAGGGGATACTTTTTTTTTTTTTTTTAACACAATGAATAGTAATATCCCCTTTGGAGCAAAATGGCCTTAGTAAACGATAAAAAGCAAAATAAAGAGGATTGTCAGTGCAAAAAAAAAAGAGAAATTCTGATTACTTATATGCTGGACATTAAGAAGTCTTGAATGACCATAAGATTTATTATCCAAATAAGGGATGCTTCTGAGAGTGAATGAAGGCAGTTACTGGTCATAATTAACACTGGGACAATGGACAGAAACCAGGGCAAACTGGGATATATACTCAACCTCATTTCAGGGATATTTAATGACCATAAAATTGCTTTTAGATTTTTGTCAAGAAAAAAAAAGGTAAAACAATATAGTCTGCTCCTTTGTTAAAGACATAGTAAGTAATGAGTCTTTTTTAAGTTAACTGCTTGATTTTTCATAATAAAATTAAATGACTAAATATGAGTATAAATTGACAACTGTTAGAGGAGATAAAAGAAATTCAGTTGGTAATCTACCTATTTTAATGAATGAATGAATGAATGTTTATTTATTTATTTTGTAGAGATGGGGTCTTGCTCTGCCGCTCTGGCAAATGATCATCAATCATGAGGCGCTGCAGTATCTAACTCTTGGGCCCAAGTGTTCCTTCTGCCTCAGCCTCCAGAATAGCTAGGACTATAGGCATGAATTTACATGCCCTGCTCTACTCTATTTTAAACTGTTCCGGTCATTCAAAAAAGTTGTCCTTGTCCATAAATATTAATCACAATAGTCTGCTGGGTAACACTTCTCAGCTTAAAATATGCATTTCACATTTTAAAGATCAACTACTTTTCCATATTGACCTCATTGGTAGACGGATTTAATCTCCCACCCCAGTCCTTATGGATTGTGGCCATAAGGAGCACTGCTTGGGAGGCTTCTGTGGCCACTTGTACAGCTCAGCAGAAAGGCCTGTTCTGATTGACTAGTGATATCTGCAGGAGACATGGGATATGGGGCAATGGAAGGTTCAGCAAGTATTTGCCGTCAAAACAGGTACTGAACAAATACCTGTTTTAACAATAATTTTCTAGCATATATCTGGTTTGTAACCAAAAAGTTACATCTTGCTGATCCTGCATCTGTTACCTCTCATAGATTCTACTATAGTGTAAATAATATCCCAACTATGCCACAGGAGAACAAGACCATCACTCTTGACTTAAATGAAGACAGCAACCCATGATTCCACACATCATTGTTTCACAGCTCTGTTACTCCCAAATCACACTAAGATCAAATCCCTGATACCTGAATGGAGAGTAGGGGAGAAAAATAATACAACAAACGACTAATTAACTTCTCTTCTGTTTCTATTCTTCACTTATTTTGTTATTTGGGGCTACATTTTTATCTACTCAAGAGAACTTTAAGTGATAAAATGAAAATTAAACTTGCCTCTCCCTTTGCAAGCAAACATTAGTTATTCTTGTTTTTTGTTGTTGTTGTTGTTGTTGTTGTTTTGTTTTCGCTCTTGTCGCCCAGGCTGGAGTGCAGTGGCACAATCTCAGCTCAATGCAACCTCCGCCTTCCTGGTTCAAGCGATTCTCCCGCCTCAGTCTCCTGAGTAGCTGGGATTACAAGCACCTGCCACCATGCCCGGCTAATTTTTGTAATTTTAATAGAGACAGGGTTTCAGCATGTTGGCCAGGTTGGACTCGAACTCCTGACCTCAGGTGATCCACCTGCCTTGGCTTCCCAAGGTGCTGGGATTACAGGCATGAGCCACCATGCCCAGCCTAATGACTCTATTTTAAAGGAAAATTTTCAGTATTTATTTTACTACCAGGTATTTTGCATTATTTACCCTTTCTGTATACAATAGAGAGCTGTTTTGCATCTTTCAGTGAGGGAAAAGAAAGAGGAAATAGTTGACACTTCATAAAAAATACAGGAGGCATCCAAATAATGCTGTTTTTGTGCCTGTATGTGTGACCATGAAGCATGTTCCACCTTCGGAATCTTAATTCTCTAATTTTAAGAAATGAGGCAGAAGAATGGCTAAAATTAAAAGGGCGTGGAGCTCCTGGAATTCTCACGCGGTAATGGTAGGAGCACAGAATGTCACTACTCTGGAAACAAGATTGGTAGAACTGAAACATATGCTTATCATATGGCCCAGCAATCCCCTACCTAGGTATTTATCCAAAGGAATGAAAACATGTGTCCACATGAAAATACGTATGTGGATACATTTTTTCAAAAAGAGGTAGAATTCAATTTCTATTGCAGGGAAAACCCAAATTCAGATTGCAAGGCAGCTTTCTCATGTTGATTTTGACCACACAGCTCTACTTTTCCAAGAGTGAAATCCTTTTGAAGTGGCTTTCCAAAATATTTTGTGGAAAATAAGAATTAATAGATGGCAACTCCTCGTTCATGATCCCCAAACAGGAGACAAATTCATCAGGAAGCAGGGTCTGTTCTGGAATAGTTTCACTGGGTGAATCATTTTCCAAAAGCATGGTGGTTTCCTCCTCTACTGAGTTTTGTATGTCAGGAAAACTGCATTCTCCTTGATTTAATATGAGGCTTAATTCTCCAAGAAATAGTGTGCTGCTTGGTGAATTCACGCTTGAAACAGAAAAAGCAAAATTAGGATGCTTTTGTGACCTGGGATTATTTCCTGAATCTAAGGAATCAACTGGTGGTTTAAACGTTAAGGAAGTGATTTCATCATTATTGCTGAGATGGCTTCTCCCAGGCAGAAAATTTGAAATTTGGGGTTTATATCCAGTGTTGAGATCAGGAATATACACAACCGTAGTATTGTCAAATAGCGAGTTTTGCAGGTAGTCTCTTGTCTCCAGGGGTCCTGTATTCTCCTTCTTGTAGTCTGTAGGCTTGTGTTCTGGGATAAAGATTTCTTTTATCTCTGTAATCGTGGGATCAACATATAGGACCTGCTCACTGGAATTATTATTCATAAGTTCATTATTTTCCTAGAAAAAAAGACATTGTTTTATTTTACAAAAGACATTTAAAGGAACCAACTGGATAATTGAATGAGGACTGGAATTTTGCTTTCTTTCAACTTTGCTTTCTCCCTCCCTTTTCTCACATTGTTTATCTTCCCATATGATTTCCTCCTTTTGTCTTTTGTCATCCTGCTTGCTTCCAAATCTTTATTAAATTCTACATGAGAAGACTGGAGAAAAGGAATAGTAAAAATAATCCATTTCTTAAGCACATTTCTCAGTTTAAAAGTTTTAAAGAGAAAAGTTGAGTCTTACATATTAACTTATTACTTAATTTTAGGGCCTTTTAAAAATTGGTCTTCTGAGGCAAGAATATTAATATTAATATTTCTTGTTACAAGAAAATATTTTGTTGCTTAAATAAAAAAGGTTGGGGAGAATCCTATTTTGCTCACATACTGAGAATAAGCATGTGACAAACGCTTGGTACTGAGGTTCTCAAGGTGTATAGTGGCTGGGAGCAGTGGCTCAGGCCTGTAATCCCAGCACTTTGAGGTCAAGGCGGGCAGATCACTTGAGACCAGGAGTTTGAGACTAGCCTGGCCAACATGGTGAAACCCTATCTCTACTAAAAATACAAAAATTAGCCAGGCATGGTAGCACAAGCCTATAATTCCAGCTACTCGGGAAGCTGAGGCAGGAGAATTGCTTGAGCCCAGGAGGCTGAGGTTACAGTGAGCTGAGATCATGCCACTGCACTCTAGCCTGGGTGACAGAGCAAGACTCTGTCTCAAAACAAAAAACAACAAATAAATAAATAAATAAATAAATAAATAAATAAATAAAGCTACTCACAGTTCAGACATGTTTGTGATGATCAGGAGGGTGGGTGAAGGTTTTTTAGCCTAATGACTTTTCTGGGCAATAAATGGACTTGAGGCCTTCCAACAGATGACTGGCCTTCCTGGGCAAACTGTTACCCAACACAATTATAATATTATAGCTCCCTGTTATGGGCTGAATGTTTGTGTACTCTCTCCCCAGCCCCCCCATGTTGAAACTAACGTGATGTTATTTGAAAGTGGAGCCTTTGGCTGGTAATTAGGTCACTAGGGTGGAGCCTTCATGAATGGGATTAGTGAAGAAGAGACAGGAGAGAAATGATTTCTCCCTCTGCCATGTGAGAAGTCAGCTGTCCACAAGAGAGCCCTCACTAGCAAGTGAATTGACTGGCTCCCTCATCATGGACTTCCCAACCTCTAGCACCGTGCCAAATAAATATTTGTTGTTTAAACCACCCAAGCAGACCAAGACACCATTCCTTAGTCTCTTGGGCAGAAAACAAAACCTTATCTGAGGGAAACCCTAAGGTTTGCCTCTAATTCCAGGAGCCCAGAATAGAAAGGGAATGTAGCAAAGAGGGAGTTCTTGAATAAAGAGACATGAAGTGTCATTCCAATGTTCTTTGGGCCCAACCTCCTTAGGGAGCTTGCCAGGTTTTGGCAAGAACAGCACAATGGGTGTTGCTTCAACAAAAAGCTTGACGTGAGGAGTGGCTGGAGTAAAAGCTGGATGGTGAGTGGATCAGATCACAGAAGTCTTGTGTTACAGAACTCAGACTCTATTCTGTTGACCAGTTGTCTTTGAACTTTTAAAAAGTATTTTATTTTTAGCCTAGAAACCCTTTGTTCAGATGACATGAGGTTGGGGAAAGAGTTAGCTAATAGGCTCACCAGGGCTTGAAATAGAGTCACTTCTATTTGTTTTACAAATACCTCATCTTCTTACCCAACATGCTGTTCTAACCCCCAGGTGTCCCCCTGACTTTGAATTTCCTCTGTTTCTCCTGAGCAACTCCTCACCTTTCAGTGACTTCTCTCCACTCCCATCACATGTTTGGGCTCGTTTCTATCATTGCACTCACATCACTGCATTGTGAGCCTTGGATGATGTGTCTGTCCCTTGGATTGGGTTTTGAGCCCCTTGACAGCCAAGCCCGAGGGCCAGGGGTTATCAGGAACACACATAGCTTTAGCTTGTTCCTTCCCTCCTTTATAATCAGTGAAGTCCCTGTACCCTCAGGGGCTTCCTGGTGTGTAGCCTTCTCTTCGCCAGAATGGAAACCTAGCCCACCCACGTGACACTATTGTTCACAGTTCTCTCATATTGCTTTTCTCAAATTCCACCGGGTTTAAAGAGTAAAATGATGTCCTTCTTGGGCTCCACCTGGCTCTCCATCTCATGTGAAACAGAAGCCCTTTGAGTCTTTGAGGCTCATTTCATTGAGCTTTTCTTCCCTACTCCCTTTGTTCCTGAAGACATCTACCAATTGCTTGGTCACCAGGTGACTCGTGCATGAGGCACACAATCTTCCACTTCACTTTTCTCTTTTGAACAGTTTTGTTTCTTTATTTCTTCTGCTTTCTTTCCCCAAACTCTGTTGTCTCATCTTTTATGTATGGTTTGAAACAGGTACAATTTTGTTTTTACATATGTCTATATAATTATGTTAATATGTGTGCACATTTATTTATTTGAATGGAAATTCTATCCTAATTATTAGACTGCACTCTTGGTCTCAATTGCCACTCAGTTTTTGTTGGATGATGTTAGGTTACCTGTAGCATTTTCACAACATTGCTGTTTTTCATATTAGGAATATCTTCATAAAGCCATTTTGGTATTAACAATAATATCCTTCTTTTAATCCTAAAAAACAAAAATGACACATTAGAAGAAGCAGGCAGTCATATAGGAGATTAGGAAGTCAACTATAATAAAATGTATATTAAAAATCAAATTTCCTAGGTCGGGCACAGTGGCTTATGCCTATAATCCCAGCACTTTGGGAGGCTGAGGTGGGAGGATTGCTTGAGTCCAGGAGTTTGAGACCAGCCTGGGCAACATAGCCAGACCCTGTCTCTACAGAATATTAAAAAATTAGCTGGGTGTGGTGGTGCGTGCCTGTGGTCCCAGCTACTTGGGAGGCTGACGTGGAAAGATTGCTTGAGCCTGGGAGGTCAAGGCTGCAGTAAGCTGTGACCATGCCACTACACTCACTCTGGGCAACAGAGCGAGACCCTTACTCAAAGAAAAAATTAATTTAAAAAATCAAACTTCCTGATGCAGAAGCTAAAGTTTTCATCTCTTACTTAATGAAAATTAAGTGGGAAATTGTGTCATTATCTTTTCAGATTTTCCTCTCATCTCTATTGCTCTGCTTCTTTTAATGAGCAAAAACATTTCAAAACACTCACACTAGATTCAAGATAAGTGGGAGAACTACCCTAGCAGTGAAACTGTACACATATTAAATAGAGCAAACTATTATAACCAGAAGATACCCATGTGGGAAAGTCTGCAAAACTTAAGGGATATTTTGTAGAACTTTCCAAGGTGACCATAACTATCGAATATTTAAAAAGAGAATGTTATATAACAAAGCCCTAAAATTTAAGCTCTTCTAATTCTAGATTTTGTAATTATTTCAAATAGGGTAGTCATGATGGTGACAGCTCCAAACTTTCTTGATGTGGATGAAGAAGGAGGCTGGGGAACATGTCTTGCAGTTGTGTGGCATAGTGAGAACTGGTTTCTACCTAGACTGTATGCTTATTAAGGATCAGTGGGGTGGGGCTTTGGAAAGAAAAGGGAGAAGCCATAAACATCCCACTTCTTCCCCCAAGCTATCTATTAGCATTGCCACTGTGTTTAAAAACACTCTCTGCATTGACAGCACAAATTGGTTTGGGCAAAAATGTTGTACCAAGAACTTAGAAGAGACTAAACTGATCTCAGACAACTTTTTACATATTAACAATGGATCTGTTAGCAACAGATCAAACTTATTTGTTTACATAGGTTCTGTAAGGACCCGTACTAAATAACAACCAAAATGGCTGAGTGAACTTTGCTAGCCCAATTTGACCTTGGACTTCAGGGTAAAAATTATTTATTTACCCATCTTTATACAATGTTTTATGACTCCGTTTTTTTTGTTTTGTTTACTAATTCACATTCTCTTCTGTATTTAAAATTAGACCATATTAGCAAATTCATGCTATTGGAGTAATTTTTTACACAGCACACTGATACAGTGAGAATATATATATTATATTATATATATTATATAATATATATTACAAAATCCTTCTAAAGCTCTTGTTACCCAACTCTAGCCATGCCAAGTGGCCAATATTTCTGGCTTCTGAACTTTACCTCCCAGGTGCTCAGAGAAAGGAAAATTCAAGACAATTCATGGAAGGGAAGAGAATCAACAAATGGTAAAGTTCATGCAGGTATCAAACCAGAAAGGACTCATTCCTTAACCCAGGACTATATAATATATAATATATTATAATATATAAGGAATATATAATATATTATAATATATAACATATTATAATATATAAGGAATATATATTATAATATATACATAATATATAAGGAATACATATTATAATATATACATAATATATAAGGAATATATATTATAATATATACATAATATATAAGGAATATATATTATAATATATACATAATATATAAGGAATATATGATACATTATATTTATTATATATTATAATAATATGATATATAATATAATAAATATATATTTTATATATATATTTACCTACTTTTGATTTTATTATGTTTAAAATGTTTTGGGCTGGGCACGTTGGCTCACACCTGTAATCCCAACATTTTGGGAGGCCAAGGCAGGCAGATCACTTGAGGCCAGGTGTTCAAGAGCAGCCTAGCCAACATGGTGAAATCCCGTCTCTACCAAAAAACACAAAAATTAGTTGGGCATGGTGGTGTGTGCCTGTATTCCCAGCTACTTGGGAGGCTGAGGCATGAGAATCACTTGAACCCAGGAGGTGGAAGTTGCAGTGAGCCGAGATTGCACCACTGCACTCCAGCATGGATAATAGAGCGAGACTCTGTCTCAAAAAAAAAAAAAGTAATAATAATAAATAAATAAAATGTTTTGCTTTGTCTTGCTCACTTCTGTTTCTGAACTAAGGCTTTTCTAGATAATGAATAGTTGTATTAAATAAAAGTATCTGTTCAAATGTAAAATAAATATATTGAAATTATCTCTTGTTTTATCTTTTTAAAAAGAGTACTTATTTAAATAATTAAATGAGCAAAGAATTGCCCTATTTCCTCCTTTGTTGTTATGAATTGAAAATTAGTTTTTAAGTTATTCTTAGTTATGAACTTAGTGTTACTTAAACTTTTACACTAGGACATGTTTAAATAATAACACAAATATTGATTTTTGGGGGGTATTAATTTGAACATTAAAATATTTCAAGGGACTTTATAATCAAGTATATTTTAAAACAGCCTCAAATAAAATTCCATATTAGTTTGCCCTCCTCACAAGGGTATTAGGGATATGTTTATTAATGCGTAATTTAAATTTTGAAATATTAAGTTGTGAGTGAAAAACCTATCTAGATAAGAAATCATTAGTAGACTTTATTTAGAATAGCTCATTCAAAATATTTCTACTGCATTTGATTATAAATGTAAATGAAACAAAGATTATTCATGAAGCAAATGATGGCAAGAAGGAGAAACTCAGTGCCAATTTGGCAAAGAACATTCAAGTCAAAATTTGTGAGCAACTGGACATACTGGGGAACTGCCACACCAAACAACTCTAGTTGATCAGCAGCTTAGAAATACTCAATGCGGCCAGGTGCAGTGGCTCAAGCCTGTAATCCCAGCACTTTGGGAGGCTGAGACGGGTGGATCATGAGGTCAGGAGATCGAGACCATCCTGACTAACGCGGTGAAACCCCGTCTCTACTAAAAAAACACAAAAAACTAGCCGGGCAAGGTGGCGGGCACCTGTAGTCCCAGCTACTCGGGAGGCTGAGGCAGGAGAATGGCATAAACCCGGGAGGCGGAGCTTGCAGTGAGCTGAGATCCGGCCACTGCACTTCAGCCTGGGTGACAGAGCGAGACTCCATCTCACAAAAAAAAAAAAAAAAGAAAAAAGAAATACTCAATGCATCAGTAAAATTTAGAAATCTAAGTGTCTTGCTTTTGTCAAAGTCTCATTTTAAATAACTAAGCATAGATCTTTATTAATACCATCACAGGAGGGAAAAAACTGAAGGGGGCCAAGAGTAAGGAACTTTCGGGCTGAATGCTAAAACACCAACACAATTGGTAAGGAATTGACAAATTTAAAAGTTGCCACACTTCTCTTCACACTGATTCAAGCTGATTTGTTTGGGTGGAATTCAAGTGTCAAAGCAAACTAAATATGGCCTGAGAAGGACTTCATACCTCTGTATTTGCATCCCTGTGGATGAACTATAACCTAGCTTAACAGGCAGACAAGAGCAAAAACCTGACTTAGGAGTATGTGCCTGTAACAATAACTGAGTCTTGGCCAATCCCAGTGGACCATACTTCAACCACTTATAGCCTGCTAAGTGTTCAAACTGTGTTGAAATAAGACAAATGCCAACCTGTAACCAACCAGCTGTTTTTGTAAATCACTGCCAATTTCTGTATGTCACTTCTCTCTCTCTCTCTCTCTTTTTTTTTTTTTGTCTACAAATTTGTTCTGACCACAAGGCATCACTAGAGTCTGTCTGAATCTGCTGTGATTCTGGGGCTGCCCAATTTGCAAATTGTTCATTGCTCAATTAAACTCCTTTAAACTGGTGAAGTTTTTCTTTTACTAGATGGTATCAGAAGTGGGATATGAATTAGACCTTCTAATGACTCCCAGGAGCACTGAGGGAACAAGCAAGGAACCTGTTGGGCCTACTTGTGTCCTTTGATCTCTCAGAGTAGCTGAGGATCATGGTAAGTTCTCTCTTGAATTTCAGAGCTCCACAGATTTGTGTTTTGAACTCTCCAAGTTTCTTTGAGCAAATTTCTGTTCCAAACTGGGTTCAGAAGTCACAACAGAAACTGAACTGAGTCCAGGATGGGATTTGATCAGTAATTAACTGGATTGGATCCAGTTAGAGGCCTCTTAGATTTGACTAGGTCAGAAAAAAACTGGTAGTAAATGGTACTATTGCAGGGGTTGTAAAATTTGGCATTTGGAAATTCACAGGGATTTTTGTTTTCTACACCTTTGTTTCATTTTTCTTGCACATTTAGGTAGGAAAAGTCATTGGCTAAGTTTATCAAGGGAACCTGAAAGCAAAGCCAATATTTTAGGTAAAAATGAGATCTTTAATTTCTGAAAAGCAGAGTTCTTTCCGGTTTATACATTAGGTTTGGGAGGCAGCATAGTCTTACAGAAATCACAAAATCTTACTAAAGATAGCTTACAATGGAACATTCCAAACGAACAACAACACACTGAAGTACATTTAAAAAAAAAAAAAAAAAAAACTGGATGAGGTCTCCATCTTGTTTTACATCCTTGGGAGCTTGACTTTGTAGCCACATGGTAGTACTTTCTCTTGGTCTCTGCCTTCAAGGGAACAGGAATTTCAGGATTCATGTCACAGTTAGCTCTAAAAATTATGTTGAGTAGTTAAAAGCCTTTGCAAGTTCAAAATTAACTACTCTGGAGTCCTTCTGGGAAGCACAATGGAGACTGCCCAGTACTGTAGCTCAGTAGCAAAAGTTTTTTACTTTCACAGTGGTGGCCTGGGTTCGATTCCTGGGTTAAGGACTGAGTCCTTTCTGATTTGATGCCTGCATGAACTTTACCATTTGTTGATTCTCTTCCCTTCCATGAATTGTCTTGAATTTTCCTTTCTCTGAGCACCTGGGAGGTAAAGTTCAAAAGCCAGAAATATTGGCCACTTGGCATGGCTAAAGTTGGGTAACAAGAACTTTAAAAGGATTTTTTAAAGAGCACTATATTTAAGAGTCAGCTTAATTAAAAGTGGATAGTCAAGCTATAGGTATATTTAAAAGGCCTTTATGTCTTTTCTTTTCTTTTTTTGAGACAGAGTCTCGCTCTGTTGCCCAGGTTGGAGTGCAGAGGCACAATCGCGGCTCACTGCAAGCTCCACCTCCTGGGTTCATGCCATTCTCCTGCCTCAGCCTCCCAAGTAGCTGGGACTACAGGTGCCCACCACCATGCCCAGCTAATTTTTTGTATTTTTAGTAGAGATGGGGTTTCATCGTGTTAGCCAGGATGGTCTTGATCTGCTGACCTTGTGATCCACCCGCCTTGGCCTCCCAAAGTGCTGGGATTACAGGTGTGAGCCATGGCGCCTGGCTGCCTTTATATCTTTCTTTTTGTGGATCTTGTTTTGCTGAAAAAGGTTTTTTCTTCTCAGTTGACTGAATTATTTTTCTCCATTTTGTCTTGTCACTCTTAAGGCACACATGAGAGGCCCTAAGATAGCTTCTGATAGCCTAGGACTCCTTGGGAAAAATAAAGAAGGTGCAACTGACCCTGTTTTGGAAAAAAAAAACCCTCTGTTTTCCTCATTGAACCCCAAGAATTAAAAGCAAATAGATCTCTCTCAAAATCCGTTTTGACTTCCAGCTGTGCCTGCTTATTAGACCCCAGAAACTGCATGTTTTCCTAGCCATTTCTTGACGGGCTCCACTCCAAGTTCAGTAATCCAATGAAGAAACTGGCAAATGAAAAATCCTACAACTACTGGATCTTGTTCTCTGTGTAGTTATATACATGTTGTGTGTATGATGTTTGTATAAGAGCTCTAAGTAATTGGCTTAAAGAAAAATAAGTGCTTAGATAAAACATTTTGGAAGAAAAAATAAAAACTGTAATGTCTTAGTTCATGTAACTTTAGTAATATTTGGGAAATAAAAACAGCTTTAAAGATTATTGGTAAAATAAAGGCATTTTGTCTAAATTAGGTCAGATATTAGGTTGATTAATGCTTTAAGGTCAAAAACTGCTTTGACTTTTGAAAATTGTTCAATTTACCTACCTTGGAGACATTAGATTCTCAACAAGGCCTGGGGATATGTGGAATTAGCCATGCTCCCCTAGCTATGCAAAATAGGTTATAAAGAAAATAGATTTTATATAAGAAAGGATATTGTATGGTAAATTCTTGTCCTAAAGTAAAATAACTGGTTGCTTAAAAAGAGAGATGATTAGGACAATTCACAAAGTCTAAGCATGTCACAGATGGTCTGTATAAATCATGAAAGGATACATGAAAGGAAATTTATGCACCCAAATTAAAAGTTGCTAACAGTTACCATTACAACATGTAGTCACGACTACTGAAAATAGATTTACATGCAAGGTGTGTAAGGAAACTAAAATGCATTTTTACTAGAAGGTTATAAGGTGCAGGAATGTAAGTTTTTGTCTAGGTTAGAGGGTGAAAAGATTGTTTTAAATTAAAATAAAGCTAAAGGTTTGAATACATTGTGGAAGGTTTGTGAAAAGTTAATCCTATAAAAAGAAATTCTGTGCAGACATTGGCTAAAGATAAATGAGTATTGTTAAGTTTTTCTGTAAATTAAAATTGAAATAAAAGCACAACAAGTTTTTCTTAGAGCACTGATCTGCTTTTTGACAAAAATGTGTAAAGGGTTATAAAATGTTTATAAGAATCTCACCTCATGGTCAAAACTGGTTAAGCATAATATCAAGTGTTTTAAACTTTTAATGTATTTTATAGACTTCCCAAAATGAAATTTCAGCTTCAAAATTATCTTTCTAACCCCGTATTTTGGGTGCTACAGAGGGCCCTTGAAGCATCCAGAGGAGAGGTAAACAGAATTATCTGATATGTTTAGTTACATGGGATTGTCAAAATAAAAACAATGTTTAATCTTCTTCAGGTTGTATTTTAATGAATAACATTAATATATGTTCCAAAATTGTATAGGATTTCTAAAATTCTAGTGTCTCAATATATCCTTTCAATCATAGTTAAGGTTATTATGTTAAGTTATCAGAGACCACAGAGATAACCATATTTCCTTGTGAACTGTGTTTTTAACTATCACTATTTAAAGTCATTACATTAATTACTTAATGCTAATGCAATTTCTGAAAGCTTCACAAACACGCAAAATCCTAGAATATGGTATCTTTTAGAAAGTTCATGAAAGGGTAAAAGGGACCCTAAAAAGCACTCTTGAATACAGGTTTCTAATAACTTTAAATTCATATCATTTAGACTGGGTAAGAATCCCTAAAACTTTAATAAAAAGACTAACTGGTTTATAAAACTGCTAACTGAAGTAGAACAAAAATTAATTAAATACCATGAAAATACTCTGCCAGATTTTCATGCTAAACCAGCATGAAAAATCAGCATGCTAGAGAGCTAGCAAGATGGCTGAATAGGAACAGGTCCTGTCTGCAGCTCTCAGAGAGATCGATGAAGAAGGCGGTGATTTCTGCATTTCCAACTGAGGTACTAAGTTAATCTCATGGGGATTGGTTGGATAGTGGGTGCAGTCTATGGAGGGTGAGCCTAAGAAAGGTGGGGTGTCACCTCACCCGGGAAGCACAAGGGGTCGGCGGATTTCCCTTTCCTAGTCAAAGGAAGCTATGAGAGACTGTACTGGGAGGAATGGTACACTCTAGCCCAGATACTGCACTTTTTCCACAGTCTTCACAACCAGCAGATCAGGAGATTCCTTCTGGTGCCTGACTCAGTGGGTCCCACCCCCATGGAGCCCAGCAAGCTAATATCCACTGGCTTGATTGGGAGAAACTAGCACAAAAAAGCTGAAATTTCCAAAAACCAGAATGCCTCTTCCCCTTCAAAGGATCACAACTCCTCACCAGCAAGGGAACAAAACTGGATGGAGAATGAGTTTGATGAATTGACAGAAGTAGGCTTCAGAAAGTGGGTAATAACAAACTCTTCTGAGCTAAAGCAGCATGTACTAACCCAATGCAAGAAAGCTAAGAACCTTGAAGAAAAGACAAATTGCTAGCTAGAATAACCAGTGTAGAGAAGAACATAAATAACCTGATGGAGCTGAAAAACACAGCACAAGAACTTTGTGAAGCATACACAAGTATCAATAGCCGAGTCAATCAAGCAGAAGAAAGAATATCAGAGATTAAAGATCAACTCAATGAAATAAAGCAAGAAGACAAGATCAGAGAAAAAAGAATGAAAAGAAACAAACAAAACCTCCAAGAAATATGGGACTATGTGAAAAGACCAAATCTACATTTGAATGGTGTATCTGAAAGTGACAAGGAAAATGGAACCCAGTTGGAAAACACATTTCAGGATATTATCCAGGAGAACTTCCCCAACCTAGTAAGACAGGTCAACATTCAAATTCAGGAAACACAGAGAACACCACAAAGACATTCCTCGAGAACAGGAACCCCAAGACACAAATCATCAGATTCACCAAGGTTGAAATGAAGGAAAAAATGTTAAGGGCAGCCAGAGGAAAAGGTCTGGTTACCCACAAAGGGAAGCCCATCAGACTAACAGTGGATTTCTCAGCAGAAACACTATAAACCAGAAGAGAGTGGAGGCCAATATTCAACATTGTTAAAGAAAAGAATTTTCAACCCGGTATTTCATATCCAGCCAAACTAAGCTTCATAAGCGAAGGAGAAATAAAATCCTTTCCACACAAGCATATGCTGAGAGATTTTGTCACCACCAGGTCTGCCTTACAAGAGCTACTGAAGGAAGCACTAAACATGGAAAGGAAAACCAGTACTAGCCACTGCAAAAACATACCAAATTGTAAAGACCATTGATGGTATGAAGAAACTGCATCAACTAACGGGCAAAATAACCAGCTAACATCATAATGACAGGATCAAATTCATATATAACAATATTAACCTTAAAAGTAAATGGGCTAGGCCGAGTGTGGTGGCTCATGTCTGTAATCCCAGCACTCTGGGAGGCCTAGGCAGGCAGATTACTTGAGGTCGGGAGTTTGCAACCAGCCTGACCAACATGGAGAAACTCCATCTCTACTGAAAATACAAAATTAGGCCGGGCGCGGTGGCTCAAGCCTGTAATCCCAGCACTTTGGGAGGCTGAGACAGGCGGATCACGAGGTCAGGAGATCAAGACCATCCTGGCTGATGAAACCCAGTGAAACCCCGTCTCTACTAAAAAATACAAAAAAAAAACTAGCCGGGCGAGGTGGCGGGCGCCTGTAGTCCCAGCTACTCGGGAGGCTGAGGCAGGAGAATGGCGTGAACCCGGGAGGCGGAGCTTGCAGTGAGCTGAGATCCGGCCACTGCACTCCAGCCTGGGCGACAGAGTGAGACTCCGTCTCAAAAAAAAAAAAAAGAAAGAAAAGAAAATACAAAATTAGCTGGGTGTGGTGGCACATGCCTGTAATCCCAGCTACTAGGGAGGCTGAGGCAGGAGAATTGCTTGAACCTGGGAGGTGAAGGTTGCAGTGAGCTGAGATTGCGCCATTGCACTCCAGTCTGGGCACCAAGAGTGAAACTCCGTCTCCAAAAAAAAAAAAAAAGTAAATGGGCTAAATGCCCCAATTAAAAGACACAGACTGGCAAATTGGATAAAGAATCAAGACCCATTGGTGTGCTGTATTCAGTAGACCGATCTTACATGTAAAGACACACACAAAATAAAGGGATGAAGGAAGATTTACCAAGCAAATGGAAAGATGAAGCAAATGGAAAGATGAAGGGATGAAGGAAGATTTACCAAGCAAATGGAAAGAAAAAAAAAAAGCAGGGGTTGCAATCCTAGTCTCTGATAAAACAGACTTTAAACCAACGAAGATCAAAAGAGACAAAGAAGGGCATTACATAATGATAAAAGGAGTAACGTAACAAGAAGAGCTAACTATCCTAAATATATATACACCCAATATAGGAGCACCCAGATTCATAAAGTCAGTTCTTAGAGACCTACAAAGAGACTTAGACTTCCACACAATAATAGTGGGAGACTTTAACACCCCACTGTGAACATTAGACAGATCAGTGAGACAGACAATTAACAAGGATATCCAGGACTTGAACTCAGCTTTGGACCAAGCAGGACCTATAGACATCTACAGAACTCTCCACTCCAAATCAACAGAATATACATTCTTCTCAGCACTACATCACACTTATTCTAAAATTGACCACATAATTGGAAGTAAAACACTCCTCAGCAAATGCAAAAGAATGGAAATCATAACAAACCGTCTCTCAGACCACAGTGCAATCAAATTAGAACTCAGGATTAAGAAACTCACTCAAAACCACACAACTACATGGAAACTGAACAACCTGCTCCTGAATGACTACTGGGTAAATAACAAAATGAAGGCAGAAATAAAGATGTTCTTTGAAACCAGTGAGAACAAAGACAACATACCAGAATCTCTGGGACACATTTATATCAGTGTGTAGAGGGAAATTTATAGCACTAAATGCCCACATCACAAAGCTGGAAAGATCTAAAATCAACACCCTAACATCACAATTAAAAGAATTAGAGAAGCAAGAGCAAAGAAATTCAAAAGCTAGCAGAAGACAAGAAGTAACTAAGATCAGAGCAGAACTGAAGGAGATAGAGATATGAAAAACCTTTCAAAAAATCAATGAATCCAGGAGCTGGTTTTTTGAAAAGATCAACAAAATAGATAGACCACTAGTAAGACCAATAAAGAAGAAAAGAGAAGAATTAAATAGACGCAATAAAAAATGATAAAGGGGATATCACCACCAATCCCACAGAAATATAAACTATCATCAGAGAATACTATAAACACCTATATGCAAATAAACTAGAAAATCTAGAAGAAATGGATAAATTCCTGGACACATACACCCTCCCAAGACCACACCAGGAAGAAGTCAAATCCCTGAACAGACCAATAACAAGTTCTGAAATTGAGGCAGTAATTAATAGCCTACCAACCAAAAAAAGTCCAGGACCAGACGGAGTCACAGCCGAATTCTACCAGAGGTATAAAGAGGAGCTGGTACTATTCCTTCTGAAACTATTCCAAACAGTAGAAAAAGACGGAATACTCCCTAACTGATTTTATGAGGCCAGCATCATTCTGATACCAAAACCTGGCAGAAACACAACAAAAAAAGAAAATTTTAGGCCAATATCCCTGATAAACATAGATGCGAAAATCCTCAATAAAATACTGGTGAACGGAATCCAGCAGCACATCAAAAAACTTATGAACCACAATCAAGTCAGCTTTATCCCTGGGATTCAAGGCTGGTTCAACATAGGCAAATCAATAAATGTAATCCATCACATAAACAGAACTAAAGATGCAAACTACACAATAACCTGAATAGATGCAGAAAAGGCCTTTGACAAAATTCAACAGCCCTTCGTGCTAAAAACTCTCAATAAACTAGGTATTGATGGAATGTATCTCAAAATAATAAGAACTATTTATGACAAACCCACAGCAAATATCATACTGAATGGACAAAAACTGGAAGCATTCCCTCTGAAAACTGGCACAAGACAAAGATGCCCTCTCTCACCACTCCTTTTCAACATAGTATTGGAAATTCTGGCCAGGGCAATAGGCAAGAGAAAGAAATAAAGGGTATTCAATTAGGAAAAGAGGAAGTCAAATTGTCTCTGCAGATGACATGATTGTATATTTAGAAAACCCCATCGTCTCAGCCCCAAAACTCCTTACACTGATAAGCAACTTCAGCAAACTCTCAGGATACAAAATTGATGTGCAAAAAACCACAAGCATTCCTATACACCAATAACAGGCAAACAGTGAGCCAATCATGAGTGAACTCCCATTAACGATTGCTACAAAGAGAATAAAAAACCTAGGAATACAACTTACAAGGGATGTGAAGGACTTCTTCAAAAAGAACTACAAACCACTGCTCAAGGAATTAAGAGAGGACACAAACAAATGGAAATCCATGCTCATGGATAGGAAGAATCAATATCGTGAAAATGGCCATATTGCCCAAAGTAATTTATAGATTCAATGCTATCCCCATCAAGCTACCAGTGACTTTCTTCACAGAATTGGAAAAAAATACTTTAAATTTCATATGGAACCAAAAAAGAGCCCACATAGCCAAGACAATTCTAAGCAAAAAGAACAAACCTGGAGGCATCACATTACCTGACTTCAAACTATACTACAAAGCTACAGTAACAAAAACAGCATGGTACTGGTACCAAAACAGATATATAGATCAATGGAACAGAACAGAGACCTCAGAAATAACACCACACATCTACAACCATCTGATATTTGACAAACCCGACAAAAACAAACAATGGGGAAAAGATTCCCTATTTAATAAACGGTGTTAGGAAAACTGGCTAGCCATATGCGTAAGGCTGAAAGTGCATTCCTTCCTTCCACCTTATGCAAAAATTAACTCAAATGGATTAAATATTTAAACATAAGAGCTAAAACCATAAAAACCCTAGAAGAATACCTAGACAATACCATTCAGGACATAGGCAAGGGCAAAGGCTTCATGATGAAAACACCAAAAGCAATGGCAACAAAAGCCAAGATTGACAAATAGGATCTAATTAAACTGAAGAGCTTCTGCACAGCAAAATAAACTATCATCACAGTGAATAGGCAACCTACAGAATGGGAGAACATTTTTGCAATCTACCCATCCGACAAAGGGCTAATATCCAGAATCTACAAGGAACTTAAACAAATTTACAAGAAAAAAACAACCCCATCAAAAAGTGGGTGAAGGATATGAACAGACACTTCTCAAAAGAAGATATTTATGTGGCAAACAAACATATGAAAAAAAGCTCATCATCACTGGTCATTAGAGAAATGCAAATCGAGACCACAAGGAGATACCATCTCATGCCAGTTAGAATGGCAATCATTAAAAAGTCAGGAAACAAGAGATGCTGGCAAGGCTGTGGAGAAATAGGAACACTTTTACACTGTTGGAGGGAGTGTAAATTAGTTCAACCATTGTGGAAGACAGTGTGGCAATTCCTCAAGGATCTAGAACCAGAAATACTATTTGACCCAGCAATCCCATCACTGGGTATAACCCAAAGGATTATAAATCATTCTACTATAAAGACACATGCACGTGTATGTTTACTGCAGCACTGTTCACAATAGCAAAGCCTTGGAACAAACCCAAATGCACATCAATGATAGATTGGATAAAGAAAATGTGGCACACATATATCATTGAATACTATGCAGCCATAAAAAGGATGAGTTAATGTCCTTTGCATGGGTTATGTCCTTGATGGGTGCAGCAAACCACCATGGCACATGTATAGCTATGTAACAAATCTGCACGTTCTGGACATGTACTCCAGTACTTAAAGTATAAGAAAAAAAAAAACAGAAATCAGCATGCTAAATCAGCTAATACTAAAATTGTTTAGATATACAATTTGAATAAACTCCATGATCTATGTCAAATTACCTATGATAACTCATCAGTTATCAGTGCTATGCACCTAAATTGGAGAAACAACTGGTATTCAAGAGGACATAAACCCATTTTTAAGCATGGACTTATGGAGAACCAAGATGGCCACTTTGTCCTTCCAGAGTCCTTAAGGCTTTTATTATTAAAAGTTCTGCATTCCGCGACTCGTAATGGAAAAGATAAAATGATCCAAATTAAATATGTTTGCGTGGTGACTTATAAACTACTAAAATGCTTATAAACAATGTTTGGTTTGTCAAACCCATATTCCTGGGAAAACAATCAAAGCTTCAAGTACATTTGGCTACTTGATGAGACATTTAAATATTTGTAAGAGATTTCACTCAATTGTCACTTTCAATGCATATTTTCTGGTTGTATGAAAGCTTTCCCATGCAAGAAGACTGATGTTATAATAGTAGATTGTTATGCTACAGTATATTTTTACATGGTTAAAAAAAGCTGTTTATGGTTCACTGAGGACAATCCACCCCTTTACAATCTAGAACCCAAAGAATGAATCTTCTGAGAACATTAGAGAAAGACTGTCCTTGCCATCCACACAACAGCAAAACTTTGGGACCTTGAACTTCAGTTTCAGAGGTCCCACAACTTTCATAATCTCACAACTGAGAAGGGTCCTTCCACACCCATTGCAACCCTTAAGGTAAAGCTAACCAGGACAGTTTCTCCCCAGATGACAGCGTGCTTAATGTGAACAGCTTATCCCAAAATCATGGATTCAGATTTCTCTGCTATCATGAGACTCTTACCTTTGAATATTTTTTTTTCTTGCTTATGCCTCTATGAACAGTAGAAGTGAAAAGGAGTTCCGTTATGTGTGTATTATGGGGTATATGTTTATTTGTGAAGGATTTTGCAGCCAGGCTTATACATGGATAACGTTATACTTTGGTGGATAAAAGATGAAGGCCCAATGCATCTGAGAAATTTTAAGAGTTCATATGTTGCCTCATAATCAGTCAGAAACAGAACATTGATTCATTCCTCTTAACCCACATCATGGGCTAAAGAGAACATTGCCAGGAGGCCTTCACTCTTCTAGAAGGACATCATTTGTTAGGTCTTTTTTTCTATACTTTGAGGTAAAAGAGGCACTGATTAGAAATGTATCCCTCATGATAGGTTCTATAGCAGATTCTACTGTAAAGGCTATGGTTACACAACAAACTTTAAATTCTCTTGTGAAAGTTACGTGAAATAATATAATTTGCCAAACAGAAAAGTATTGGCTAAACAGCTGCTGGCACTTATGGCCTATGGAGAAAACATCGGGTATTTATAGTGATTCAGTTGTAGGGGGTTAATGAAAAAAATCACTTAGTTAAGTGAGTAGACTCTTCGTCTAGCTCATTCTTTCATGTATTTGATTTTAGATGGTTGGTTTGGCTTATGAGGACCCTGGTTAAAGAACATGCTCCAGACTCTTAGTATTATTCTCCCAATAGTCCTAATAGTAATCTCCCTGGTACACTGTATTCTCTCAAAGATTTTAAATGTTTACAAGCAGCTATCACTAGAATGTCAAATGGTCTCTCTTCAACTGGAATAACAAGAGCTAAAAGAAATGTGTGACCATCAGGACACCGTAACCTATGAATTACATGCTGAGACCAGAAACCCAAAATGATGGTAACTGAGAGTGGCACTGAGGCCCTAAGTTTTGGTCATACTCTCACCTAAGTGAGAACCTGACCAAAAACGGGGACTTTTTTTTAAAACAAAATTATGGGAGGCCATTGTTTTGGACTGAGCTCATGCACTAGACTCCAACAGACCAAACCAAAACAAAATGGAGTTGCTCATGCTAAATATGACATAATCAAGCTAAGACTTTAAGGAAACACATAGATCCTAGAACAGACCAGGTTTTGTTTTCTCCTATAAACAGGATGTTTCAGCATAAGAAGGTACCTTCTACTCAGTCCTTGTTCCCACCTTACAGAACCCACTGTTCTACTGTTTCCCAGTGGGTTTCAAGACCATGTAAGTACATTTACAATGGTGATAGTGACATCAATGACTAAAGTTTTGGTCAGTCTCTCAAAATTGAGAAAATCATCAAAAGGGGGGAATTATTAAAGCAAACTGAATATGATCTGAGAAGAACTCCATACTTCTATATTCGAGTCCTTGTGGATGAACTGTAACCTAGCCTGATAGGCAGACAAGATTGAAAACCTAACTTAGTAGTATGTGTCTGTAACAACAGCTGAGTCTTGGCCAATCCCAGCAGCCATACTTCAACCACTCATAGACTGCTAAGTGTTCAAACTGTGTTCAAATAAGGCAAACACCAACCCATAACCTATCCAGTTGTTTCTGTACTCCACTGCCGATTTCTGTATGTCACTTCTCTTTTTTTTTTTTTTTTTGTCTGTACATTTGCTCTGACCACAAGGCATCCCTGGAGTCTCTCTGAATCTGCTGTAATTCTGAGGGCTGCTCAATTCACACATTCATTGCTCAATTAAACTCCTTTCAATTTAATTTGACTGAAGTTTTTCTTTTAAAACAAGGCAATTTGTGACTTCACCACTCTCAAAAATCCAGGCACTGTAGGTAAATTTGAGGCACAATGGAAAAGGCCATGTAGTAAAGGAGAGAAATGGGCTTTAATATCAGCTGTGTTTGGCCTCAGGGCTTAGTGTTCAGTGATCCTGGGCTGAGGACTTAGCCTCTTTAAGCCTCATTTAAGTCATCTGCAAAATAGATCAGGAAGCTTTTCTGGCAGGGTCGTTTTGAGGATTAAAGGAAAGACATCTGTAAAGAGTTTGGCATGGGTAAGTACTTATTAAACATTGTTCCTTTTATTTTCCTTTATCTGAATAAAAATGTTAACAGATTTTTCTAGTAAACAACTGAAATGACTAAATTTTGGTGACACACATACATGTAGTCTAAGTCAGAAAACAGAAATTCTGCAAAAACCTACCCAGTTCGGAGTGATCTGTTAAATATCCCAATCAGAGAAAGAATTGACAACATAACAGCAAAGACGATCATTCCCAATAAAAGTCCAATGTCTTCTCTGTTGTCTAATGAAAGGAAAGAAAAATAATTTTAACCAAGTATTAGTGTTCACGTGATACCAGAATTACGATTCTGTCTACTCTGCTCAAAGCAAAGGTCTCAAAGGAGAAAGGGTAGGGGAAAGCAACATTAACCTTCACCTTGGGCCACAAAGTGACTGTTTTTCCAGAGTGCACAACTACCCCAGGAAACAACTTTTTGTTTGAGAAAGTTGGGCTACATGTATCTGATGTCAGTGGGTTTTTAGAAGTGCATCTAGCAAATGTGGTCAGCTTGTGCATGCAAATTTCATGTAAATTCTTAGTGGTGAACTTCATTTGGCTTGTCTGACACAGGTGAGAATTCCCGACTGCTGTAACAATGTCTAAAGCTGGTCACAATCATACTGATTTTTTTAAACTTTTTGTGTGAGATAGAATGTGTGAAATTTGTCATCATTCTTCAAAATCTACTGCTCATGAAATTTTCCTAAGTTTCAGTTTCCTCATTATAAAATAGATGCATAACACTTATCTCATGGGTTGTTTTGAAGATTGAAGATGTCTCAAGAAGTCCTAGCACAAGATAGGTAACTAATTTGTTTTGAAAGAAGTTTTTGGGTCTTGAGCCCTAGCAGCTATTAAAATAAAAATGTGGCCGGGTGCGGTGGCTCACGCCTGTAATCCAAGCACTTTGGGAGGCTGAGGTGGGTGGATCACATGAGGTCAGGAGTTCAAGACCAGCCTGGCTACCATGGTGAAACCCCATCTCTACAAAAATGCAAAAATTAGCTGGGCATGATGGTGGATGCCTGTAATCCCAGCCGCTCAGAAGGCTGAGGCAGCAGAATTGCTTGAACCTGGGAGGCAGAGGTTGCAGTGAGCCGAGATCGTACCATTGCACTCCAGCCTGGGTGACAGAGCAAGGCTCTGTCTCAAAAAATAAAATAAAATAAATAAATAAATTTTAAAAATGTGTACAATCTATTGCAAAAGCTGGCAAAATCTACCTAAGCCACTTCTTACATTCAGTTTTAAGCAGATCTTTGTACTTTGTCTATATTTTCCTATGGAGGGCATAAGGCATATCTTATTGTCCAGAAACTTAACACCTGATGTGATTTTTTCAGTATGATGGGTTAAAATGGGCAATTACTAAAAGACTACTCAAAAAGTCTAAGTGGTATTTTCTTACCAGAAGTAAGGTGTCCTGTGGAGATGGAAGCAACTGTTAGCCCAGAATTCCATGTGTCGTGTTGGAATGATTTTGATGTGACCTGGGGAACTTAAACCAAAAGGAAAGAGCATCAGTTTCTTACATTTTGCACTCCGCTTGCCAAATTTCCCAACAGAGTTTCTTCCCTTGTTTAGAGAGGACTAAAGTAAACCAATAACTTTAATGGACTTGAAGGGTGGAATAAAAGCAATGGCCTTCGAGTGTGTGTCTTTTCTTCCTTTTATTTAATTGGGTAAATCTCAAAGGAGAAAACACTGCAAGGGCAATTATAATCTACCTAGGTTGTAAAACTTCAGGGTGTGTCCACTAATTTCATGAGGCTTCTAGGTGGCAAATACCAAGGAGTTTTATTTTACTGAGCCAGAAAAAATGCACGATAACTGATCTCTATTTGATTCCTTGCAATTGATGATGCAATAAGGTTCAGATTTCCTTGAAGGTCTCCAAGATGTGTCACTTTTGCCTTTGCACAATCTTTGGGATGCTGTTCACCTTCTCCTGGCTCCTCATAAGAAACCTAATTTTGGTTAGCAGGCACTTTGGTGTTGTAACACCGGCGTGGGATGTCACCAATGACTTCTCTCTGCTCTCTTCCCGCTGGCAAAGATCCTGGCAGCCTGGTCTAGTTATAAAGGCTGTCAGGACACTGCTAATGAATGCTTCTGACCAGGGCGGGGTGAGCAATCCTGGCACCTTACTTTCAGTCTGAACTCAAAGGGGTCCTGGTGCAGCCTTGCCGGTCTTGCCCTTCCTGATAATTAAAAGCTGACAGAAATGACTTCAAGGTCACAATTCTCCCAACTGGCAGAAGACATTTCTGAAGATGGCTCTAAGCCTTGGATCCCTGAGACTGATTAAAGCCCTGTGTATTCCGTCATTCTGATTTCAGTGCTCAAATTTTTCTTTTAAAAAAATTACTTTTGGAGGCAGGGAGAAATCACAACTTGAGGCTGAGATATCACAGGCTTGTATAAGGAGCAATGTGACTCATGTGACTGTCTTTGAGAAAAGAATCCTCCATTTCCAATGAAAAGGTTTCTATGGGGCTTCAGAAATTTTTGAAAAAGGCTGGTCTGGCCAGACGCAATGGCTCATGCCTGTAATCCCAGCACTTCGGGAGGCCGAGGCAGGTAGATCACTTGAGGCCAGGAGTTGAGACCAGCCTGGGCAACATGGTGAAACCCTGTTTCTACTAAAAATACAAAAATTAGCCGGGTGTGGTAGTGCATGCCTGTAATACCAGCTACTTGGGCATCTGAGAAAGGAGAATCACTTGAACCCGGGAGGTGGAGGCTGCAGTGAGCCTAGATTGCGCCATTGCAGTCCAGCCCGGGCGGCAGAGGGAGACTCCATTTCAAAAAAAAAAAAAAAAAAAAAAAAGCTGTTCTGGGTGCAGGCATAAGTGTGAGGAGGAGGGTAGTTTTCTGAGAACAATGGTTGAGGAATATTAGGAGATGAAAACATCAGAAAAGCCAAAAGTTATTTCCTGTGTTTTTTTTTTATTCTGGCTTATCTACAGCAAGAGGAAAATGTTTCACCGGGAATTGTGACAAATCAGAAATTTTTCTTGGCTTCTCAATGCCTCACTAAGTCTCTTTTGCTCCGTGGGTATATGTTTCCACCAAACTGAGGGAACAAGGTTATGCCCTGATGGCCAACAGTCAGGTGTATTCATCTAAAGTGGTATCTTTACAGGCCAACATTCACTGGCATGGAACTCAGGCAGGATTCTGAATCTCCATTATTTTGAAATTTTAAGAATAAAAATACTGGCCAGTTGCAGTGGCTCATGCCTGTAATCCCAGCCCTTTGGGATGACGAGTGTGGGGGGCGGGGGTGGATCACAAGGTCAAGAGTTCGAGACTAGCCTGGCCAATATGGTGAAACCCTGTCTCGACTAAAAACACAAAAATTAGCTGGGCGTGGTGGCAGGTGCCTGTAATCCCAGCTACTCGGGAGGCTGAGGCAGGAGAATCACTTGAACCCAGGAGGCAGAGGTTGCAGTGAACTGAGATCATGCCACTGCACTCCAGCCTGGGCATCAGAACAAGACTCCATCTCAAAAACAAACAAACAAAAAAGAGTAAAAATACTACATTAAAAGGTAACACAATTTTCAATTTAGCAAGATCATGGGCTTATAGCATATGCTGCTGTCGTATTTTTGTTTTCACTTTTATTATTTTAAAATTAGCATTTTTAATTTAAAAGTAATATATGGTGTTGTTGGCTTTTAATACAGGTTAATATAATTCTGTTGTACAAACTACAGGTGGTTTTTTGGCAATGAAACCTCATTCAGTTATTAATTTACATCATATAAAAACAATTTTCATATCTGACTAGGATTTTATTAGCCCAAACAGGGAATAAATACAATCTTCCTTTAGAATCTATTTGTTATCATAGTTCCAAATTAACCAGGTGCATTAAATTAAAGTCATTCATAAGAGGTGCTTAATTCTCAGAGGGAAATTTCACAAGGAATCAGTTATCTAAAATAAGACAATTCATAAACACAATTGTCGGAGAAGAAATCAAGCCAATGTTAGGCACAGGACTGAAACGAAGCTATGTAGATTACATTCTTCATGGAATACTGCCACCACGTGGCTAACGTCATTTCTTTTTAAATTATACTTAACATCTTTGTAAAAGCGGTAATTAAAGTACAGAAAAATTTTCAACAGGAGAAATAAAAAGGAGAAAAAAAAGAACCATCCCTAATCCCACCCTTTTAATCCACCTGCTATTAGTGTTTTATGGTATTTGCAAGTATTTTAACATACAAAAGCATTCACAAGCACAGAATCTCACACACACACATGCATACACACACACGCATGCATACACACACACGCACAGAGCCTTTATGACTGGAAACTGTTGTTTATATCAGTTCTGTCATCAGTGCATTGCCTAATTTGCTAAAAAAAAAAAAAAAACCTCATGATATCTTATTGTATTTGGTGTTTATAGTGTTACACCCCTAATGAGACAGTTCTGTCCTTGCAACAGAATATTAACTTACGCCTATTAATCTCACAGGACATACTTGAATATAATAAAAAAATCCAAATTATCTTTAATTTGGGAAGAATTTTTTATGTAACTTATACACACTGGTATCAAACTTTAGTCTTACAAGAAGACAATGTGCCTGTGGGAATTTAGAGTGATTGCAAACAAAAAATATGGTTTCTTATTATTGGACAAAATTTAAAGCATTACAACTATATTTTTTGGCCTACCAAAACACCAGGCTAGTTTAATCAAATCCACTCAGAGGGACCTGGTTTTAGCAATAATGTATTCCATCTGCATCTTAAGGGTGATGCCAAATCATCACCTCCGCTCTTCTTTCTACATCAACCATCCTAGTCTGTTTACACACTGCTATGAAGACATAATCAAAACCGGATTTTTTTTTTTTTTAAGACAGAATCTCCCTCTGTTGCCCAGGCTGGAGTGCAGTGGCATGATCTTGGCTCACTGCAACTTCTGCCTCCTGGGTTCTAGCAATTCTCCTGTCTCAGCCTACTAAGCAGCTGGGATTACAGGCGCCTGCCACCATACCTGGCTATTTTTTTTGGTGTTTTTAGTAGAGACAGGATTTCACCATATTGGTCAGGCTGGTCTCGGACTCCTGACCTCAGGTGATCCACCTGCTTCAGCCTCCCAAAGTGCTGGGATTACAGGCGTGAGGTACCACACCTGGGCAAAACTGGGAAATTTATAAAGAAAAGAGGTTTAATTGACTTGCAGTTCCACATGTCTGGGGAGGCCTCAGGAAACTTATAATCATGGCGACTGGAGAAACAGGCATGTTTTATATGACGACAGGCCAGAGAAGTGCGGAGCAAAGGGGGAAAAGCCCCTTATAAAACCATCGTATCTCATGAGAACTTACTATCACAAGAACAACATGAATGTAACTGCCCCCACGATTCAATTACCTCCCACGACTCACGGGGATTATGGGAGCTACAATTCAAGATGAGATTTGGGTGGAGACACAGCCAAACCGTATCATCAACCATGGGGCAAAGTGTGTTTTGTCATCCTTTTAAAGTGACCGTTTAATGAGTATTAATTATATCGCAGGTAACATGCTAAACTTTACACGTTTTTTCTCATTTAATCCTCACAACAACCCAATCACACAGACAATATTATTGTCCTCATCACACGGATAAGGAAACAAAAGAGTAGAATGGATAAATAACTTGCTCAGAGTTACATAGGTAGAGAGTGAAGAGTGGAAATTCCCATCCAGTTCTGACATGTAGTCTGTGCCGATCTCATTAAATTAATAACTCACTTCCACAGCAGGATGGCTCAGGGTGGGCAGCAGAGTCAGCCCTGCAAACAGCCTCTCCCAGGATGAGACTTAGCATTGCTTCACTGAGGGCTCGCCATGGTGTGTTGGGGCTGCCCGGCCTTGTGAGGCTCTCAACCCCACAAGCCCTACTGTGCTAACCCATTTAGCACTGATGCTTTAAATCTAGCGTAGAGTTATTTTCTTCTTAAAACTGACTACTTTCCTTTATTACACAAGTAATACATGCTAATTACAGGATGCTTGAAAAGTATAGAAGGGTATGGAGAAGATAACACAATTTTATATTTGTTTGCCAACTAGAAACTATTATTTTTAAAAAATATGTTAACAGTCTTTTGTGTATATCGGTAGCCTAGTGGAGATCATACTCTTTAGTAAATGTTTTGTCTTGCCTTTTGTATTCAATTTTTATTTTTTTTTTGAGACAGAGTCTCACACCATCACCCAGGCTAGAGTACAGTGGTGTGGTCTTAGCTCACTGTAACCTCTATCCCCTGGGCTCAAGCTATCCTCCAGGCTCAGCCTCCTGAGTAGCTGGAATTACAGGTGCACGCTACCACGCCCAGCTAATTTTTGTACATTTAGTAGAGATGAGGTCTTGCCATGTTGGCTAGGCTGGTCTGAAACTCCTGACCTCAGGTGATCTGCCTGCCTCAGCCTCCCAAAGTGCTAGAATTACAGGCATAAGCCACCACACCCGGCCTTATTCAATATTATTTAATAAAAATTTCCTCATTGTATTAAAAATTGTTCAAAACATCATGCTATGATGCTATGGCTAGTTAATATTTCATCATGTTTTACTGTATTTATTCAATCATACCCCTACAGAGAAACTGTATAGCTCAGTGGTTTCAAACACCAACTGCACACTCAAACAAAACTCAGTCCAAGTCCCGGCCCTACCAGATGGAGTTCCACGGCCCTGGGCAAGTTGTTTAACCTCTCAGTGACTGTTTCTTCATTTGTAAAATTAGATAAAAGCAGTGAGGTCATGAGTTTTGATGAGACAGTTCATATCAAGCACTTAGTACCATGTTTTACACAAATAAAACCTTAATCAGCATTAATTATTGTTATTGTTGAACTTTTAGACTGGTTCCAAATTCTTACTATTATAATTAGGTTTTGGATGTATATCATTGTACATAAATTTCCTTTCCATGGATTATTTCTTAAGGCCAGATCTCTACAAGAGGAATTACTGAGCCAAAGGGTGTAGACATCTCTGAGGTTTCTTGATTTACTTTTGCGCTTGCCAATCTTGATGTTGAAACCACACTAACCAAGACCTGCATCATAAAGGCTTTGATTAGAGCAGACACATGAACTTTTCTGGACCTTTCAGGAGGTTCTAGATACTCAAGAAAGAGGAGTCATATTAAAGGAGACAAAGGATTTTTTTTTTAAATCATTGAAGATTCACCCCACCCTCCCTCCTATTTTTCTCAAAACACAAATACCTTCTTTTGGTTTCTCTCTTTCGAATCTCCTTTTAATAATTCAGATGTTTCACAGCATTTAAATGCCATTTCTCCAAGCCAGGCCAGTTTAGCTCTGTGGTCAGAATTCAACATTATCGGGCCAAGGGTAAAGAGTTGAGTATGTCAATTAGCAAGGCAAAACTAATGCCAACATATTAAACAGGCACCAGAAACCCAGGGCAGGGAAAACGATGTGTCAGAACAATTTCATTACCACATCTTGAAAAACAAGTCAAGCAATGAATCATTTAGTGGATTACAGTGTCAGCGGTGTATATAAGGGTAGCAGGGTACACATAGACATATTCAAGGGTTTATCTTCCTTCCTATATTCCTAGGCTGTAGGTACTTGGTATGTAGCGAGAAGGTAAGAAATCTACATATGGCAGTTACATTGTTAAAAAGAAAGAAAAAGAGGAGGAAAAGGCAAAAAGCAGTAGCCACCCAGGAAATTTTTCTAAATGACAAGGACCATACAGAGAAGGTCTGATGTCAAAGTGTAGCAAAACTCTATATGAAACAATGGACAGCTTCCAAGTCAACACAGTGGTCAACAGATTCCTCAGAAGTACACCCTTGCTCTCCAGGCATAGCATGCTCCAATCTGAATAGTCTAGTGGACATTTGCCATGTTTTATTTGGTCAGCACTAGGATATACTTCTTTGTGGGCATCCTAAAAAAGCCGAGAGGCAGTAGGGCTACAAGCAAATGGCCTAAACCTCGCCAACCAGATGCCCCTCCCCTAACACCCAGGCTGTGAATGTGGACGGGGTGACACAGGGCTTCAGGAAACCACTTAGAATCCAATGTGGGCACCATAGCTGTATCCAGGATACAGTGACAGTGGCACCAGGGCAGGCAGTGGCAGTGATCAGTGTCAGCTGCAGGGTCCTCGCCAGACTTTTCCTAGGCTGTGATTTTGGCTGTGGTTCTGGCTCCTGCTCTCACTTGGATCCTGCTCATGCCAATTCTGCCAGGCTTTCTACAGATTTTCAGCTACCTTTCTAATCATTCTCTTTCTGCTTAAGAAAACCAGGCTTGATTTCTTTTGCTTACACCTAAGCACCCTGACTAGTAAAAACTGCAATTGGTGGTAGTGGTTGGGGAGGTAGGGAAATGTAGCAGGACAAATGATGGCGTCATAAAGATGTCCGTGACCTAATCCCTGGAATCTGTGAATAGGTTACTATAATATTATGAAGTACATATTTTGTCTTCATCCTGCTTTTCTGGCATACAAGTTCTAAAATCCTCAGAATGCCCAAAGTGATAACTGTTATTTTGTATGCTAATGAGTTGATTAGTGGCTGGCAGCTCCTATGTAGCTTCAGGATGGGGGCTATTCAGAGGAAAGATCAAGGCATGATTAGAAGGTTGGGGTTTTTCAACCCATCCCCAACCTCCAAGAGGGGAGAGGGGCTGAAGGTTAAGTTGATCACCAATGGCCAGTGGTTTAATCAATCATGCTTACGTAATGAAGCCTCCAGAAAAACCCAAAGGCTTAAGTTCTAGGAGCTTCAGGAGAGCTGAACACCTGGAGGTTCCTGGCAGGTGACGAACCTGGAAAGCCTATGGAAGCTCCATACCCCTCCCCACATGCCTTGCCCTCTGCATCTCTTCCATCTGGCTGTTCGATTGTATCCTGTGTAATGCTGTTTATCATAAACCAGTAATCATAAGTGTTTTCCCAAGTTCTGTGGGACATCCTAGCAAACTGATCAAATCAGAAAAAAAGGTCATGGAAACAAACCCTAACAAACAAACCCTATAGCCAATCAGATGGAAGTATAGGTAACCACCTATTACTTGAGACTGGCATCTGAGGTGGGAGTTGTAGGATCTGACACTATGTCTAGGCAGGTAGTGCCAGAGTGAATTGACTTAGAGGACACCCAGCTGGTGTCGCTCAAAGAATCTGCTAGAGAATTTGTTGCTGCGGGGGAGAAATCCCCACACACATGTTGGTAACCAGAGGTCACAGAAGTGATCTGTGTTGTGAAAGTACTGTACAGCAGGAGAAATTGAGTTTGTCCTTTCTAGTCAGTTACCTTATAAGGTAAAAGGGAATTGAGAGGGAGTGGCTATCCTAGATGATATGGGTTGATCCAGTAAAATCACAAGAGTTCTTATAAGCAGAAGGGAGAAGGGTGAGAGTCAGAGATAGAGATTGGAAGATGCTATGCTTCTGGCTTTGAAAATGGAGGAAGAAGCCATGAGATGAGGAATGTAAGTAGCCTCTAGAATCTAGAAAAGGCAGTGAAACTGATTCTGTCCTGCAGCCTCCGGAAGGAGCATAACCCTATTGACACCCTGATTTCAGTCCAGTGATTGTGATTTTAGATTTCTCACCTCCAGAACTATAAGATAATAAATTCATGTTGTTTTAAGCTATCAAGTTTGTGATGATTTGTGACAGTAGTAATAGGAAACTAATACAGAAGATGATGACTTCAAGAAAAAGCATAATCATAGGCTAGGCATGGTGGCTCCTGCCTGTGAGTCCAGCACATTGGGAGGCCAAGGTGGGCAGATTGCTTGAGTCCAGGAGTTCAAGACCAACTTGGCAAACATGGTGAAACCCTGTCTCTACAAAGAAAAAGAAAAAAAAAAAAGAAAGAAAAATAATTAGCTGGTCATGGTGGTACATGCCTGTAGTTCCAGCTACTTGAAAGGCCAAGGTGAGAGGATTGTTTGAGCCCAGATCTCGTGAGCTGAGATCACACCACTGCACTCCAGCCTGGGTGACAGAGAGAGACCCTGTCTAAAAAGAAAGGAAGGAAGGAAGGAAGGAAGGAAGGAAGGAAGGAAGGAAGGAAGGAAGGAAGGAAGGAAGGAAGGAAGGAAGGATCTTTTTTCTGTACTAATAGGTTGCAAACTTCAGGGAAATTACAGAACTCTTCTGAATTGTTTCCTATTCTGCAGGAACTAGGTGGTTTATTAGAGGCAGGACCTGAAGAAGGTTAAATAAATCCAAATGAAAAGTGTAAAGTGATTAGTATTTCAAGAAACACTGTGTCTGTTTAACATGGGTTAGTAACCAAGAGTCTACAAGTTCAGAACCCATCGCTATGTGGACAATTCACAAATCTCTAATTACAAATAATAAAATGTTTGAAAAATACATTCTGTGCGGCATCATCTAATTTGCATTATATTTAATAGCACCAATATTTAGTTCCATTGACATAATATTTGCTTTTTCCCTTTTAGCCACTTAAAAACCTGAAAAATTAATGAGCATCTTTAAGGAGCCACTGGCAGTACAACAACTAATACTGTTTTGTGAGAGGAAAGCAAAATGTTTAATATCTTGCTCACACTTGCCTTCCTCTGGAAAACTGTCAAAGAAAAAAAAGAGCAATATGATTTATCTGGGAAACTTTTCTATGGCAAGTAGCAATTCAAGCAAGTTAATTAGTCATCGTGAAATGTGACTGCCCTTCCCTCAGGCCTCTAACCTGTTATTAAAGGGATTATAGAACCTGTATCTTTTCTTCGTTAAAAAGGGACCTATATTACAATGCAGAATTGAAAAAGATACCTGGCTAGCCATTGTTTTTTCACCTTTTTAAAGTCAGTAGTAGCAAATGTAGATGACTGACTTATACATTTTCAGTGTTGGTTTTCTACACTGACAAATTGTCTTTTCCCCTTTGGGGCTCTTTCTGCACTGCTGAAAAACCCCAGGATAACAGTGGCTATCAAGATTGGTGGATCAGAAGCTCTAACTTCAGCAGCTCTCAGTGGTTCTCATGATCTCAGCTGAAACCTGACATCCAGAGACAGGGTGCATTCTAGGCAGAAGAGGGTCATGTGTGATGTGATGGTTAATTACGACAACAGTCCTGTATCCTGTGCTTTGCGGGGTTCCTGTAACACCCAGGTGGACTGGGGTGGCCAGTGACTCAGGAGAAACAGGAAACAGAGAGGGGACCAGATAGTACTAGAGATAATGGCCTAAGACTCTCACATGCCCACCCTTTTCTGTCCCCCAAACCACTACTACTAAGGCTATGGTGATACAGACAGGAAACAGGAAAATACTGAGTAAATGAGGGTGGTTCCCTGGCAGAGGTCCCACCCTCAAGCCTGGACACCCACAGCCCTAAATAGAAGCAGGCATTCTTGTTTTCATGCCCAAAAGTTGCCTTTTGGCCCACTATGCCCCGCTATCCTGCAGCCACATAAACTCCAGACCCCAGGTTCCAGAAGCAGACAGAGAGATAAACAGAAGAGCAGAAGAATGACAGAATGGCTCGGCAGAGAAGGAGAAAAGAAAACGAGAATCTGAATGCCAAGAGAAGTTCGGTTGGGGACATTCGGAGAGGAGATCAGCCACTGGACAGCCAAACTCCAGGGGAAGATCATCTTCCCACTCTATCCCCCTTCCCGTTCCCTATCCATCCCTCTGAGAGCCACCTCCACCACTCAATAAAACCCCCACATTCATCCTTCAAATCGGTGTGTGACCCGATTCTTCCTGGACACTGGACAAGGACCTGGATACCAAGAGGGCACTGAGCTGGTTAACAGTTAAGCTGTCTACGGACAGCAAAGCTAAAATAGTGCACTGTAACACATTTCCATTTGGCCTTTGGGAGTCGCAGACATCCACCCCTAGATGCTACCGTGGGGCTGAAGCCCCAAGGTGCTCGCCCCAGCTCCTACACCTGCCCGTTTGTGTGCTCCCCCTCCCATAAGGGATGTGAGCAGGTGCCTTGGCCAAACAGATGAGCCACAAGATATGCGACAGGGGTCAGGGAACTCTCCCATTTCAATGACTTGGGCAATCATATCCACACTGCCTTTCTGTCCACATTTTCTGCCCATTCCCTATGTTGTGTTTTATGATGACACTTCCCTCTTAAAGAGTGTGTCTGACCTCTACAGCAATGGTTCTTACACGTCACTGCAGATGTATCACTTGGCAAAGGGCTCAAGAATCTGTACTTTAAGAAGTGCCCAAGCATTCAGGCCAGGCACAGTGGTTCATGCCTGTAATCCCAGCACTTTGGGAGACCAAGGCAGGGGGATCATTTGAGGTCAGGAGTTCGAGACCAGCCTGGCCAACATGACGAAACCCTGTCTCTACTAAAAATACAAAAAAAATTAGCCAGGTGTGGTGGCACATGTCTGTAGTGCCAGCTACTCAAGAGGCTGAGGCAGGAGAATTGCTTGAATCCAGGAGGTGGAGGTTGCAGTGAGCTGAGATGGTGCACTACGCTCTAGTCTGGGTGACAGAGCAAGACTGTCTCAAGAAAAAACAAAAACAAAAAAAAAAGTGCCTAAGCATTCTTAATGTAGATTGTCCACAGACCCTCCTATGAGAAACACTGCTTTCTAGACGGCCCATAACTAGCTGGTAAAGCACAAGATGAATTGCCCGTGATGGTCCTGTCTTGGCTAAGACCACCTTTTTTACCTATCGTTTATCCTCATCTCAGACTGCCCCTTTCTTACCTATCCTATCCAAAACCTCCTATAGTACTATGGTTTCATTCTCATCACCTACCCCAAATCTGCTTCCACATCTTGTATTCATGCCAAAGTAGCAGTAGTCAATAGCATCTTCTGGTTCTTTTCTCATGCATTTGCATTTCCATAACAAACACTGCATTAGAAATGAAGCTCTGTTGGCATAGTTTTATTACTAGCTAATGTGCAGTGAATGATTTTGTTTGGCGGGCAGATGCAGGACCCTACTAGGTCTCTTAGGAAGGAGACTAGCAGAGCTATAAATAACATGGGTGCTGGAATCCCATAGCCTGAGTTAGACCCTGGCTCTACCGTTTACCAGCCTTGTAATGTTTGGCAAAACTGCTTGGGCCATATGGTCTTCATCTGTGCAACTGGGATAATCATTATACTCCTTTTATAGAGCTGAAGTGATAAAGAAAGAACAATTCATATGTAAAATGCTTATCAAAATGCCCAACACCTAGTAAGCATCCAATAAATGTTAGCTATTTTTATTTATTATCCTGAAGTCACCCTGGGATTCAGTCTGTTAATTGGTCTCTTGCTATTATACCAGATAGAATAAATGGGTATTCTGGAGGATTGATTTTCTTTTTCAGCATAAGGCTTTGTTTGTCCTATTAAAGTCTAAATACTCTAAGTGAAAAAAAAAAAAAAAAAAAAAAAACAGAATAAGTCATTAAACTTGATTATAAGTGAGTTGGTTTGGTTCATTTCTGAGACCAGGTTTTTAATGGCCAAGCCAGGCACTATTCAGAGGGAAAGCGATGCAAAAGAATAAGAATGCTGAGGCTGCAGGACAAGCCATACCCACTTTAGGATTTGTCCTCTGGTCTTAGCTGGGCAGAATTTTGCAAACACATTGTATTGAGATGAATCAATTCAGTAATACACATGTCAGAATTTTAGAGACTAACTCAGGAAAGTCCTGCTTGGAAGAGGCATTATTGCCTGGGCTGTGTTTCTTCATAAATAAACCTTTAAGTACTGGAAGAGTTTGGCTGGCCAAAAAACCTCATTATCAAACAAGTTGGTTAAATAACGAATTACAGAAATGATATCATTTTATTTTTTCAATTGTGAGGCAATTCACTCTTCAGCTGTGAAGTCTGATTCTTACTGCTTTCATTTGTATCTTTATGTACGATGCAATGTAATTTATATAATTAATATGCTTGAGTTTTACTGTGTGTCTTCTCCAGAAGGAAACTTCTCCAAGACAGGGAATTTTGTTTCCTTTGCTCACTGAGGTTCTGCAAGGATCTAAAAATGCCTAGCACATGGTAGAGGCTAAATGAGTATTTTGTGAATGACTGTCTTTTCAGAGATCCCTTTTTAAAAAGCAATCAATATTAAAGATTCGCTAAAAAGCAGTTTGACAACATACATCAGCATCTTAAAATGTGCCTAACTCTTGATGCAATAATTCCTCTTTAGAACTAAAGGAATAAAGACCATTTATATACAAAGCTATGCAAAGAAGTTTATTGATAATAGATAAAATGGAAATGACCTAGATGTTATTTAAGCAGGGAAATGCCTAAATAAATTATAGTACATACATAAACAGGAATGCTATGCAGCCATGAAATCAGTTTTCAAAAACTTAGCAGGGTAGATTAAGTAAGAAAACCAGGATATAAAATAGTATATACACCATAGCCCCACCCATTGAAAAAATGCATAGGAAAAACTAGTATTAAATTAAATAAATTTAAATAGTGGGTCTTTTTAGGTTGCACACTACAATAAACTTACATTGCTTTTACACACAGAAAAAAAGGTACATTTCCAAAGAGATTTAATATGAGCAATTTTCCTAACATACCTTTACTGTTTCTCATGTAATGTGTCTTAGAAAGGAATTTGTACCAAGAGAATAGTCTATGATTTCTCTTAGCTAACATGTTAAACTTTGATAAATCCAAGTTTTCAGGGGTACTTAATTTTAATTGGTAATTTTGTCTCTTAAGTGATTTTTCTCCTTAGGAAACAGACTTTAAATTTAAACTGGGTGTTCCTATTCCCTTCTACCTGAAGCTTAAGACTTTTATCTTTGTTTTATTTATTTATTTATTTAGAGACAGAGTCTCTTTCTGTCGCCCAGGCTGGAGTGCAGTGGCACGATCTTGGCTCACTGCAACCTCCACCTCTCGAGTTCAAGAGATTCTCCTGCCTCAGCCTCCCAAGTAGCTAGGATTACAGGCACCTGCCACCATGCCCGGCTAATTTATGTATTTTTAGTAGAGATGGGGTTTCGCCATGTTGGCCAGGGTGGTCTCAAACTCCTGACCTCAGGTGATCCGCCCGCCTTGGCCTCTCAAAGTGCTGGGATTACAGGCATGAGCCACCACACCCGGCCAAGACTTTTATGTTTAAAGAAGAATATTTGTAGTCCTATACTTAGAACACTTAAGTAAGCTGCTCCTCTGCTTCCCTGAAATTAAAGAATGAAATTGCTAAAGGATGGTGGGGAAAATGCACAGTATTTTTGACACTGGGATTAAGAGCCTTATAATCTACCAACTGAGCTAGCCAGGCAGTTCAATATTTTGAATAAGAAAACTTTTGTTATAGTTTAGGTGTCATTACCCACTAGCAATGTGCTATTTAGCAGGTCATGCCCAGTTTCTGCTTTTGTAAAGTAGCGCTAATTACACTACCAAATGTGGTTGACATCATAATCAAACAAGCTTATATACAGTAGTACTTTGAAGGTAGTTATCAATTTGCATAATCTTGCTAGGCAGTTATAGAGTTCATTAAAAAATAATTGGCTTATCAACTAAATTCTGACTATTATAAAACGGCATCTAAAGTCCTATGAATTGTTAACAGTATCAACTTGACAGAACACCTTCAATTAAAAACTAACTTTTAAAAAAGAGAACTGATACTGAGTACTGAAAATAATTCCCTGGCTGGGTGCCATGGTTCACCCCTGTAATCCCAACACTTTGGGAGGCCAAGATGGGCGGATTACCTGAGGTCATGAGTTCGAGACCAGCCTGCCCAATATGGTGAAACCCCGTCTGTATTAAAAATACAAAGATTAGCCAGGCATAGTGGTGGGTGCCTGTAATCCTCGCTACTTGGTAGGCTGAGGCATGAGAATCTCTTGAACCAGGGAGGCAGAGGTTGCAGTGAGAGAGATCACACCGCTGCATTCCAGCCTAGGAAAAAGAGCAAGACTCTGGAAAGAAAGGAAAGGAAAGGAAAGGAAAAAGGGAAGGGGGAAGGGAAGGGGGAAGGGAAGGGGGAAGGGAAGGGAAGGGAAGGGAAGGGGGAAGGGAAGGGAAGGGAAGGAAAGGGAAGGGAAGGAAAGGAAAAGGGAAGGAAGGAAGAAAGGAAAAGGGAAGGAAGGAAGAAAGGAAGGAAGGAAGGAAAGAGGAAAGAAAGAAAAGAATTTCCTAATAAATTGTTTCTTTAACATTTTTAAATTTAATTTCTGTTTATTTTTATTTTTTTTAAATAGAAGCAGAGTGTCACTATATTTCCCAGGCTGGGTTTGAATTCCTAGGCTCAAGCAATCCACCTGCCTCCATTTCCCAATGTGCTGGGATTACAGGCATGAGACACTGCACCTGGCCAAAGTATTTCTAAGATTTGGGCAGTAGGAGGTACCAGAAGAGATTTGCAGCTAGTCATGCTCTTTGCTGCCTCTACTAATTTGGCAGCCATCAATATTTATAATGTATATCAAAGTGCCTTGAAAACATATAACACAATTCCAGAATGTTATAATAATGGTGCTATTCATGCTGTGATTATAATAAAGTCCTTCATTTCTGAAAAGAAAATGTTCAATCTAGTGTATAAGGTACCTACAGTAGGGAGACATCTTTAGGTTAGTGGGGCCATTAGTACTACTACAATTACAATAGATTCATTTTATTATTCGCTTCAACTGAAGTCTATTTGGCTAAGATGTTATTGAATGGCATCAGTAAATGAATATAAGCTAATAATATTAGGAGTAGGAAAATATCTGAAGATAATAAATCAGCTAAATCCTGTTGATGAGAAGAGAATTAATTCTGTGTTTAAGAGTTTTAACTTTCTGATTGCTTTGCTTTGCATATAGTAGATAACGTTTATTGGTATGATTGTTTGGTGTCTCTTTTAGGAGAATATGTTCTAAATAATATTTTCTGAGATGGAGTCTCACTCTGTTGGCCCGGCTGGAGTGCAGTGGTGTGATCTCGGCTCACAGAAACCTCTATCTCCTGCCTCAGCTTCCTGAATAGCTGGGATTACAGGCATGTACCACCGTGCCCAGCTAATTTTTGTATTTTCAGTAGAGATGGGATTTTGCCATGTTGGCCAGGCTGGTCTCAAACTCCTGGGCTTAAGTGATCCAACTCCCTCCACCTCTGAAAGTGCTGGGATTACAGGCATGAGCCACCACACCAAGATTATATTTATCAATACATGTTCTTAACTTATTGTATGGCTCACAATTGCCCAGGATGTCACCCAGGTTGGAGTTCAGTGGCATGAACATGGCTCACAGCAGTCTTGACCTCCCAGGTTCAAGTGACCCTCCTGCCTCAGCTAGCATGGTAGACTGCATCTGTAGTCTCAGCCACTTGGGAGGCTGAGGCAGGAGGATTGCTTGAGCCCAGGAGGTAGAGGCTTCAGTGAGCTATGATCAGAGCCTGTTTAGATAAATAATTCTTCCTGTAGTCCCAAAGTAGCTGGGACTATGGGCGTGGGCCACCATGCCCGGGTAATTTTAGTTGTATTTTTGGTACAGATGGGGTCTCTCTATCTTGCCCAGTCTGGTTTTGAACTCCTGGGCTCAAGCAATCTTTCTGCCTTGGCCTCCCAAAGTGCTGGGATTACAGGTGTAAACCACTGCACCCAGCCTCTCAGGTGGTTTTTATGCCCAGGAATGTTTGAGAACCATTATACAAATTACAGTAAGCCTTAAGAAAATCAAATCAAAATAACAATTTAAATGTTACCATCTGCCCTAGAATAGTTTTGTCAATTTTGGTCGAAGTTAAAGAGAAAAAAATATTTTGTAGTTTATTCTGTTTTTGTTTTAAACTTATTTATATTATTATTATTATTGAGACCAAGTCTCGCTCTCTTGCCCAGGCTGGAGTGCAGTGGTACAATCTCAGTTCACTGCAACCTCCACTTCTCGGGTTCAAGCGATTCTCCTGCTTCAGCTTTCCGAGTAGCTGGAATTACAGGCACCCGCCACCATGCCCAGCTAATTTTCGTATTTTTAGTAGAGACAGGGTTGCCCCATGTCGGCCAAGGAGGTCTTGAAGTCCTGACCTAAGGTAATCCACCCACGTTGGCCTCCCAGAGTGCTGGGATTACAGACATAGGCCCCTGCACCTGGCTGTTTTAAACTTTTTTAGGAAACACAGTCTTGGTCTGTCCTCCAGGCTAGAAAGCAGTGGGATGATCACAGCTCACTGCAGCATCAAACTCCTGGGCTCAGGCAATCCTACCACCTCAGCTTCCCAAGTAGCTGGGACTACAAATGCATTCTACCACCCAGGCTAATAATAATTATTATTTTTTTGTACAGACTAGAGTCTCACTACATTGCCCAGGCTCATTTCGAACTCCTAGGCTCAAGCAATCTTCCTGCCTTGGCCTCTCAAAGTGCTGGGATTAGAGGTGTGAGCCACTGAGCTCAGCAGAAAAGATACATAAAGAAAAGTCCAAGAGAATAAAATATATAAGTGCACTCACCTGTTTCAGGTGTTTTATGAAAAAATGGTGAACTCCAAGCCTGCCAGTACCTTTTGCCTGTTTCTTGACATCTCACTTGAAATATGTACTTGATGTTTGGCTCCAAGTAGAATTCTGACTGTTGCACATATGTAAAATTGGTGTCAAATTCTTTAACCTAAAATGGACGGATAACAAGAATAAAATATGGTGTGCTTTTAAAACAGTTATTTTATTTAGCGGAAATGTATGGAACACCTATTATGTTCCAAGCTCTCTTCTAGACCCTAGGAAAACAATTTGTTCTTTATATAAAACATGACCATACATAACCAAATACTGTCTCAAACATTAAAACTGAAATACACACTACTTTCCTTGAGATGGAGTCTCGCTCTGTTGCCCAGGCTGGAGTGCAGTGGCTTAATCTTGGCTCACTGTAACCTCTGCCTCCCGAGTTCAAGCGATTCTTCTGCCTCAGCCTCCCAAGTAACTGGGACTACAGCCGTGCACTACAACACCTGGCTGATTTTTTGTATTTTTAGTAAAGATCAGGTTTCATCATGTTGGCCAGGCTGGTCTTGAATTTTTGACCTCAAGTGATTCGCCTGCCTCGGCCTCCCAAAGTGCTGGGATTACAAGTGTGAGCCACCATGCCCAGCCCACACTGCTTTATGTTTGACAACTGTCTCAAATCTTGAGAAAGTCCAAATATAATATTATATATATATTTATATGTGTATATGTATATATTTATTTGTGTGTGTGTGTGTGTGTGTGTATATATATATATATATATTTTTTTTGATAGGGTCCCACTCTGTTGCCCAGGCTGGACTGTGGAGTGCAGTGGCTCGATCACAGCTCACTGCAATCTCCACCTCCTCCTAGGCTGAAGCAATCCTCCTGCCTCAGCCTCCCAAGTAGCTGAGACTTCAAGCATGCACTACCATGACTGGATAATTTTTTATTTTTTTTGTAAAGACAAGGTCTCATTATATTGCCCAGGCTGGTCTCCTGGACACAAGTCATCCTCTGCTTTGGCCTCCCAAAGTGTTGAGATTACAGGAGTGAGCCATCATGCCCAGTCTTAATTTTGGAATATATTCTTAATTTTGGAATATATTCTTTTAATGAGGTGGAGAAATGGTAGCTGATAGCACCTGTTTGAATTTCCCTCTCCCCTGCAGCTGGATATTTAGATCAATAATTCTTCCTGAATGATGAAATAATTTTACTCGCTAATGGTGACTTTTAGAAAAAAATACCTATAAGCTAAGCTGTAAATTGGTCCTCATTGCAGGTTATTGCAGATTCTATAAGGCCCGATAATATATATATACACACACACATATATGTATATATCTATATATATGTGTGTATATATATATGTGTATGTGTCAGAGAAAAATTAAAATATTAAGAATGTTGAACTGAGAAATCCAATGGAGGATAAAGAAAATAGCTGAGGGATAAACACAAAAATCTTTTTTTCCCTGGAGCACTACACCCTGCTATAAAACATAATGAAAAATGAGCCCCAAACAAGCTGTTTCAGTTGGCAGAAAGAAACCAAGGCATTTCTACAGCATCTTCAGTATGTTCTCGTAACTGATTTACTGGGAAAAGTGAAGCATGATTGAAAGGCAGACATAAAATATGTCAATATGTCTAGAAATGCATTTATGCAACAACTAGCTGAAAGCAGTTATCAGATACTCATGAAACAGAAAGTTAGAACGATTGAGATTTAAAAAAAAAGAAGAATGAGGTATCAACCTCTCTCAGGGATACTTCCATTTAAAACCCAACCTTAGCATTAATCCTTAAAACCTGCAATGCACTGAAAATGTAAAATTCATGGAAATATTTGTTTGGGGATGTCATCTGCCCTAGAATAGTTTTGTCTATTGAGAGATGGCTTATGGAAACTCTGAATGATATTTTTCAAATTCTGCATGAAAGATATCGTTCAGAGTTTCCATAAGCCATGTCTCTATTCATGGCCCTGGAAATTTTCTGCAATGTTAATATAACTGGAGAGTGTCTGAGGTCTCCTGGGATCTAGAGAAATTTTACCTACTGTGCCAAAGATTTGACTTTCAAATGCACTCTGCTTCATATTAGTGTCTCTTGTAAGGAAGCTGTTATTCTCCAATATGCTTCTTACCATTACATTTATAGATAAGTCCTCTCGAAGGAAAGAAATACCCTAAAGTATAGCCAGAATTCCGAAATAGTCAGAAGAATGTTACGGAACTGTTATCAGTTGTTTAAACCATGAGACAAACCAGGTGGCTGCTTAGGGCCCTGCAAGTACAACATGATACCTCAGGATGATATCTTTGGAGGCTAAAACGAATATTGAAAAAGCTGGACTTAATTGAACACCCCTGTAAATAATATAATTTAAAGAGTGCAAGAAATTTTGAAATAAGTCAATTTCTACTTAGAGCCTCAACTCTGAAGGTTGGGGGTCATTGAAACTTAATGTTCATCAGTTTGAGATCTCTCTTTTCTTAGGTTAAATATAAGTTCCTGGGAACATCCTTGGGTGGAGGGAAGAAAAGTCTCCAATACAGTTAGAGTTCTATAATCCCTCTACCTTTCCCAACTATCAATGTGGGACATGGCACAGGATCAGAGGGTCCTTGGTAACCCACCAGTGTCTAAACCCTTGGTTTCTCCCTTTACCCTACAATCTCCTCCTCTTTCTGCCCAGGTAATTTTTCTCTAGTGTTTGGAAGAGGAGGGAAATGGGGTGGTGACGGGGAAACTTATTTGTGACTAATCATATGTTCTTCCACATTTTCTGTCTTATACCAACTTTTAGACTTGGAAATGCCAAAGCCAAGGATTTGTCTTTGCTATCTGTATGCTGTTCTATCAGCCCTTCCAAGAAAAGAATAAATACTTGGTTTTGTGCGGCCTAAGTTAAGAATGGTTTTCTCATTTTTAAATGGTCGAAAAAAAATATTTTTAAAAGACTACTTCATGATGCATGGAAATTATGTGAAATCCAAATTTCAGTGTCCAAAAATGAAATTTTATTGGAACAGACTATGCCCATTCATTTACATAATTGTCTAAGACTGCTTTCACGCTACAAACACAGAGTTGAGTAGTTGAGACAGAAATCTTATGTTCTGCAAAGCCTAAAATATTTACCATTTGGCCCTCGAGTAAAAAGTTTGCTGAGACCCTGGTGTAGCTTAATTAGAGAAATGAGTCACCAATAATCCACTTACTTGAACACATAGCTAAGATTTCTCTGCCTCTGTCACTAAAATTGGACACCATTAAAGACAAATAATAATAATAATAATAGTAATAGCTAATGTTTCAATGAAATGTTTCATGTAGCTAATGCTACATGAACTTGACATTATAAAAATCAATAGAGATGCAAAAAATGATCATGGCACATCCCTGCCTTCCATGAGTTCATAGTTAAAGAGTAGAGAAACAGAAGTGTAAACAGGCAAGTATATACAATGTGGCAAACGCCCCTGAAATACAGTATATGGAAGTAGGTGTGGATTGCTGTTTCCAACGGGGAGCTCAATTTTTGACATGAATTTGAGGGGCCTAGGAGACAGCCCATAAAGATACCAACAAATAGCTAGAAATGTAGGTCTGACTTTCATGAGAGTTGGGAGGGCTCCAAGTTCTAGCCTACATACAGGTGTAGCTGAGGCCTTGGCAGTAGGTGAAAGGAGTAAGAAAGAGAGGAAAACAGTGAGATGGTAGGTATGAAGGGAATGCCAATGTTTAGGGAACTGGCAGGAGAAATAATTTACAAAGAAAAGAGCATCCAGAAATACTGATAGAAGACTAACACATTCTTGAAATGGGAAAACCAAGAGGAGAGACATTTTCAGGACAAGGTGGTCAACAGTGTCAAATGCTAGAGTAGGATGAAGACTGCCAAGGTTCTTGGTCTTTGTTGTTTGGAAAAATGCTACCATCTTCCTCTCCTCGCACGAACTGGTTCCAGCAGCAGGTGGAGAGCCTGATGACATTTTGAGGTGGATTGCAATAGCCCTGGTAATTTCCCTGCCATATATCCTGTCCCTTTACTATGTAGCTTTGAACATTCTCCCATTCTGGCTCTGGTTTGCCCATGTGGCTTACTTTGAGCCAGCAGACATTGGTGAGCCTGATACAAGCAGAGGATTGAAAGACACTGGAGAGATTGGGTGTAGGTGCTCTTGCCCTCTGCCATCACCATAAGGAATGCCCAGGCTAGCCTGTTGATGCAGAAAGAAGACCGGGAGACATGTAGAGGAGAGCTCATGAAAGACATAGGAGTGAGCCAGCTGAGCTGTAAACACATGCCCAATCCCAGAAAGCTCAATTTAGACCAGCTGGGCCCCACTGACAGTGAGAAATAAAAGTTTATTGCTATATGTCACTCCAGTTTTTGCAGCAGTTTGTTACACATTATTGTAGCAGTAGATAGCTGATATACCAATCCCTCTTATTTCATGTAAATAGGAGTATGTAATAAACTAGAAAAATGTTTAGAAAATAGAAAGGAATTATATCACCAGTGTCTCTGAATAAAAGTTTTCAGAAGCCAACTGTTTTCTAGTTGAAACTCTTATTCTCTGCTCCCCCTGGTGGTGCTACATAGGCCATCTTGGTAACAGGTACATTTGAGCTCACTTTTCTTTTTTTTTTTTTTTTTAAATTTATTTATTATTATTATACTTTAAGTTGTAGGGTACATGTGCATAACGTGCAGGTTTGTTACATATGTATACTTGTGCCATGTTGGTCTGCTGCACCCATCAACTCGTCATTTGCATCAGGTATAACTCCCAATGCAATCCCTACCCCCTCCCCCCTCCCCATGATAGGCCCCGGTGTGTGATGTTCCCCTTCCTGAGTCCAAGTGATCTCATTGTTCAGTTCCCACCTATGAGTGAGAACATGTGGTGTTTGGTTTTCTGTTCTTGTGATAGTTTGCTAAGAATGATGGTTTCCAGCTGCATCCATGTCCCTACAAAGGACGCAAACTCATCCTTTTTTATGGCTGCATAGTATTCCATGGTGTATATGTGCCACATTTTCTTAATCCAATCTGTCACTGATGGACATTTGGGTTGATTCCAAGTCTTTGCTATTGTGAATAGTGCTGCAATAAACATACGTGTGCATGTGTCTTTAGAGCAGCATAATTTATAATCCTTTGGGTATATCCCCAGTAATGGGATGGCTGGGTCATATGGTACATCTAGTTCTAGATCCTTGAGGAATCGCCATACTGTTTTCCATAATGGTTGAACTAGTTTACAATCCCACCAACAGTGGAAAAGTGTTCCTATTTCTCCACATCCTCTCCAGCACCTGTTGTTTCCTGACTTTTTAATGATCGCCATTCTAACTGGTGTGAGATGGTATCTCATTGTGGTTTTGATTTGCATTTCTCTGATGGCCAGTGATGATGAGCATTTTTTCATATGTCTGTTGGCTGTATGAATGTCTTCTTTTGAGAAATGTCTGTTCATATCCTTTGCCCACTTTTTGATGGGGTTGTTTGTTTTTTTCTTGTAAATTTGTTTGAGTTCTTTGTAGGTTCTGGATATTAGCCCTTTGTCAGATGAGTAGATTGCAAAAATTTTCTCCCATTCTGTAGGTTGCCTGTTCACTCTGATGGTAGTTTCTTTTGCTGTGCAGAAGCTCTTTAGTTTAATTAGATCCCATTTGTCAATTTTAGCTTTTGCTGCCGTTGCTTTTGGTGTTTTAGACATGAAGTCTTTGCCCATGCCTATGTCCTGAATGGTTCAAAACCTTCTCTTTGTCAGAAGTGGCAAATGGAACAGAAAGAATATGTGTTATCTCATCTGCTCTTCATAACAATCCTTTGTGATAGGTAGTATTAGCTCCATTATATAAATAGGGAAATAGAGTTTGAAAGAGGTCAAGCCAGATTTTTTTGAACTTATACCATCAGTAACTAAGTGTCTCTCACAGACTCTACATCACTTTAGGGACTCGATAGATTATCAGAAAATGAAAAGACAGGTTTCAAACCAACTTTGAAAAGCTAGTTATATTTTGTAATCAAGACTACATAGTAGGTGGTTTTTCTCTGAGATGTTTATTTTCTTTCTTTTTATAGAGATAGAGGTCTCACTATATTGCCCAGGCTGCAGTGCAGTGGCTATTCCAGGTGAGATCATAGTGCACTACAGCCTCAAACCTCTGGCTCAAGTGATCTTCCTGCCTCAGTCTCTCAGGTAGCTGAATATAGCCTTGTGCCTCCCCCCGCCAACTGAGATTTATTTTCTTCTTGCTATCTCTGAGCCTTTACTAAAATCTGTATCTGTTCCAACCCGGTGGTCCAAGCTAGACTGCTAGGGAATTCAGAAGGGAGAGAGGTGAATGAGGTTAGAGCAAGATGTTTGTAAATGTTCTCCCAGGGGCAGTTGTGTCTCCAGAGACAAAATCTGAAGCTTTGACCTGGAACCGTCTCTCAAGAGATAACTACAGTCATGTGTCACTTAACAATGGGGCAATTTCATCATTGTACGGACATCACAGATTGTAATTACACAGGTGGTATAGCCTACCACACACCTAGGCTATATGGTACAGCCTATTGCTTCTAGGCTACAAACATATAAAGCATGTTACTGTACTGAATCCTGCAGGCAATTGTAATATAAATCACTAGGTGACAGAAATTTTTCAGCTGCATGATAAGCTTATGGGACCACCATCATATATGCCATCCATCATTGCCTGAAACATGGACTGCTGCGTGGCACATATTCTCCTTGCCTCATCACCTAATTCCCTTAGATACTTCACAGTCCGTATGTACCTTAGCTAAAGGGGCTGAAAAGCACCCTCAATACTGTGACTTTCAGGTGGATTCCTTTGCTCTACTATCCCTGCTGCATGGCTCCCCTAGAGGCTAGAGAGTAACATTACTAGCTAGCATTTAGTGAACAATTACTCTATTCCAGGCTTGTAGCTAACTTTTTACATCATTGGATCCCCTTTCCCCCAACAAACAGATGAGGTAAGTGCTTATCTTATCCCCATGTTATGTGTGGGAATAATGAGGCACAGAGAAGATAAGAAACTTGCTCAAGATTGCATGACTAGGCCGGGCGCAGGGGCTCACTCCTGTAATCTCAGCACTTTGGGAGGCCGAGGGGGGCAGATCACTTGGGATCAGCCCGGCCAACATGGTGAAACCCTGTCTGTACTAAAAATACAAAAAGTAGCCAGACGTGGGGGCTGGCGCATGTAATCCCAGCTACTAGGGAGGCTGAGTCAGGAGAATTGCTTGAACCCAGGAAGCAGAGGTCACAGTGAGCCAAGATCACACCACTGCACTCCAGAAAAAAAAAAGAAAAAGATTGCATGACTCAGCTAGGAGCAGTGGTTCATGTCTGTAATACTAGCACTTTGGGAGGCCGAGGCCGGACGGTTGCTTGAGCTCAGGAGTTAGAGACCTTGACACTAGCCTGGGCAACATGACACAACCCTGTCTCTACAAAATAATTTTTTAAATTTAGCTGGGCATGGTGGCATTCTCCTGTGGTCAGCTACTCAGGAGGCTGAGGCAGGAGGATTGCTTGAGTCCAGAAGGTCAAGGCTGCAGTGAGCTGAGATTGTGCCACTGTGCTCCAGCCTGGGCAGTAGAGCAAGACCCTGTCTCAAAAGGGGGAAAAAAAAAATAGATTGCATGACTAGAAAGTAGCAGAGCCAGGCTTTGAACTCTAGAGCCTGTGCTCTTGGCCACAAGGCTTTCCTGTCGCTTTGAAGTAAACCTCCCACCTCCAGCAGTATCTAATGGAGGTTGAAGTGGTAGAAGAGACCTGTAATCTTTGGTATCCTCCCACTCCTCTTGACTCTGACTTTCCTGTCTTCCTACAGAAATGCAGAGACAACACTTCATGCATGACCCAGATGAAATTGACAGTAGCAAATGTAAACAAAGCTTCATTCTGCTACAGTGCCTTGGCTTCAGTGATCTGGATAGAAATGGTAATTCACTTTTTCTGTGTTAGCGGTTGTGTTTAACGGAAACATGGTAGATTGACTGAGGGAGTCATGAGTTTAAAAAAACTTAAAAAAAAATAATGGATGGAGGAGAGAGAACCTGGCTTTGGATTGAAACCTATCTTTTCATTTTGTAAATATTTATTTGGTCTTTGAAGTGATGTAGAGTCTGTGAGAGACACTTAGTTACTGATGGTATAAGTTCAAAAAAATCTGGCTTGACCTCTTTCAAACTCTATTTCCCTATTTATATAATCGAGCTAATACTACCTATCACGAAGGATTGTTATGAAGAGCAGATGAAATAACACATATTCTTTCTGCTCTGTTTGCCACTTCTGACAAAGAAGATTTAGAAAAGTGAGCTCAAATGTACCTGTTACCAAGATGGCCTATGTAGCACCACCAGGGGGAGCAGAGAACAAGAATTTTCAACCAGAAAACAGTTGGCTTCTGAAAACTTATTCAGAGACATTGATAATACAGTTACTTTCTATTTTCTAAACATTTTTTCTAGTCTATTACCTACTCCTATTTACATGAAGTAAGAGTATTTGGTATCTTTTTTTTTTTTTTTCTTTTTTTGGAGACAGAGTCTCACTCTGTCACCCAGGCTGGAGGACAGTGGCTCCATCTTGGCTCGCTGCAACCTCCACCTCCCAGATTCAAGCGATTCCCTGCCTCAGCCTCCTGAGTAGCTGGGATTACAGGAACGCACCACCACACTCGGCTAAATTTTTTGTGTTTTCAGTAGAGACGGGGTTTTGCTATCATGGCCAGTCTGGTCTTCAATCCCTGAGCTCAGGTGATCTGCCTGCCTTGGCCTCCCAAAGCGCTGGAATTACAGGCATGAGCCACTGCACCCAGCCTAAGAAACTTGGTATTCTTTAATATCATTCTATGACTGTGATACTATACAAGGACCCCAGGTGTCTTATTAGGATAAAACCCCATTAGTTCAGAATTTAAGACTTGAGAATTTTATTTGTGTTGTTTTGAAATGTATCTAAATTCTGCATATTGCAAAAGGAATTCAGCAGGATCTTCATTTGATTATGGACCAAATGATGCAGAACATGGATCCCATTTAAGTGGAATGCAAACTACCAGAAAGTTCACATTTATGATTTGAGTGAACACAGGTAAACAAGTTGACATAAGGAATTTATTTTTAATGAGTAATTTTTAGGGTATATAATAAAATTAGTATAGTTTTACCCCCATCTTCTTGATACTTTTAAGATATATTACTCTATAGCAAAACTGATATGCAGAATCAGTCTTAAACAGTAAAAGGATTTGGAATCATGCTTAGCACCAAAGAAAAATTAAGTTATGTTTAATGTATGTTTTAGTGTTAAATATACATAATTTTATTTAACTCTCTGAAAACTGGTAATTTCACAGCTGATACATAACTGTTAAGTAAGAAAAGCCAGGCTAGGTGCTGTGGCTCATGCCTGTAATCCTAGCACTTCGGGAGGCTGATGAGAAAGCTAGGGGGAGGATTATTTGAGGCTAGTTCAAGACCAGCCTGGGCAACATGGCAAGACCCTACAAAAAGTAAAAATAAAAGTAAATTAGCCAGGCATAGTGGTGAGTGACTGTAATCCCAGCTACTTGGGAGGCTAAGGTGGCAGGAGCACTTGAGCCCAAGAGTTTGTGGCTGCAGTGAGCTATAATTGCACTACCGAACTTCAGCCTGGGTGATGAAGTGAGAGCCTATCTCTAAAAAAGAAACCTTAAAAAAGTATCTGAAGAAAAAAAAAAAAAAAAAGCCCAGAAACTATTTCTTAATTATTTGGACTAAATGGCAGTTTGTTACACTTAAAAATAATAAAATGGCATTTCTTTTAAAATATATCAAAATTGAAACTTCTTCCTAAATCAGGCTAATGTTCCTCCACAGTAGAAATTACTGAGTTTTTATTACATTGTTCCCAGGTGCTGTTATCTGATATGACTTTATTAATGAACCTTGCAGCTATGCCTTTCTTAAGACACTAGATAATTTATCCTTGGCATTTAAGGATGGTTCGTTTATTTCTCTAGACATCCACTTTTTAAAACTCATCTTTACTCAGATTATCATCATCTTTAAGCTCACCTAAGACTCAGGCCTATACTGGTAATAAATATTACACTCCGAACTGTACACTTTTCACTTAAAAAGAAACATTCATAAATCTTAGTTCTCCTTTCTGAAGAATTTTTGTTTCCCTGGATGCCTGTCAAATTTCAGCACGGAATACTTAAATTTTTTATCCATGATCATTGATATAAATTTCACCCTAGGAGAAACTGAATTATAAATAGCTAATCAGATAGATTCCTCTTAGTTGAAGATTTGTCTATTTAGCAACTCATAAAAGGCAAGTGGATTGTTTCAGGAAACAGCTCTCTGTTTGCAAGCATACAATAATCATTATTAAAGCTAGAGTGGTTTTCCTAAGTGAATTAACACAGGAACAGAAAATAAATACCACATGTTCTCACTTACGAGTGGGAGCTAAACACTGGATACTGCATTAGTCTGTTTCCATGCTGTTGATAAAGACACACTGGAGACTGGGAAGAAAAAGAGGTTTAATTGGACTTAGAGTTCCATATGGCTGGGGAGGCCTCAGAACCATGGCGGGAGGTGAAAGGCACTTCTTACGTGGCAGCAGCAAGAGGAAATGAGGAAAAAGCAAAAGCGGAAACCCCAGATAAATGCATCAGATCTCATGAGACTTATTCACTATCATGAGAAAAGCATGGAAAGACCGGCCCCCATGATTCAGTTACCTCCCCCTAGGTCCCTCCCACTACACATGGGAATTCTGGGAGATGCAATTCAAGTTGAGATTTGGTGGAGGCACAGCCAAACCATGTCATTCTACCCCTGACCCTTCCAAATTCATGTCCTCACATTCCAAAACCAACTATGCCTTCCCAATAGTCCCCCAAAGTCATAACTCATTTCAGCATTAACCCAAAAGTCCACAGTCCAAAGTCTCATCTGAGACAAGGCAAGTCCCTTCCACCTATGAGCCTATAAAATCAAAAGCAAGTTAGTTACTTCCTAGATACAATGAGGGTACAGGTATTGGGTAAATACAGCCATTCCAAATGGGAGAAATTGGCCAAAACAAAGGGGTTATAGGGCCCATGCAATTCTGAAATCCAGCAGGGCAACTTTAAAGCTCCCAAATGATCTTCTTTTATTCCATGTCTCTTATCCAGGTTATGCTGATAAAAGAGGTGGGTTCCCATGGTCTTGGGCAGCTCCACCCCTGTGACTTTGCAGGGTACAATCTCCCTCCCAGCTGCTTTTATGGGCTGGCATTGAGTGTCTGCAGCTTTTCCAGGTGCATGGTTCAAGCTGTTGGTGGATCTACCATTCTGGAGTCTGGAGGATGGTGGCCCTCTTCTCACAGCTCTGCTAGGCAGTGTCCTACTAGGGACTCTGTGTGGAGGCTCAGATCCCACATTTCACTTCTGAACTGCCCTACCAGAGGTTCTCCATAAGGGCCCCATTCCTGTAGCAAACTTTTGTCTGAGCATCCAGGCGTTTCCATACATCTTCTGAAATCTAGGTGGAAGTTCCCAAACCTCAATTCTTGCCTTCTGTGCACCCACAGATTCAACACCATGTGGAAGCTGCCAAAGCTTGGGGGTTCCACATTCTGAAGCCACAGCCCAAGCTGGATGTTGGCCCCTTTCAGCCATGGTTGGAGCAGCTGGGACACAGGGCACCAAGTCCCTAAGCTGCACACAGCACAGTGACCCTGGGCCCAGCACATGAAACCACTTTTTCCTCCTGGGCCTCCAAGCCTGTGATGGGAGAGGCTGCCGTGAAGGTCTCTGATATGGTGTGGAGACATTTTCCCCGTGGTCTTGGGGATTAACATTAGGCTCCTTGCTACTTATGCAAACTTCTGCAGCTGGCTTGAATTTCTCCCCAGAAAATGGGTTTTTCTTCTCTATTGCATAGTCAGGCTGCAAATTTTCTGAACCTTTATGTTCTGTTTCATTTTTAAAACTGAATGCCTTTAACAGCATCCAAATCACCTCTTGAATGCTTTGCTGCTTAGAAATTTCTTTTACCAGATATCCTAAAATCATCTCTTTCGAGTTCAAAGTTCCACAAATCTCTAGGGCAGGGGAAAAATGCTGCCAGTCTCTTTGCTAAAACATAACAAGAATCACCTTTCCTCTAGTTCCTAACAAGTTCCTCATCTCCATCTGAGACCACCTCAGCCTAGATTTTATTGTCTATATCGCTATCAGCATTTTGGGCAAAACCTTTCAATAAGTCTCTAGGAAGTTCCAAATTTCCCACATTTTCCTGTCTTCTTCTGAGCCCTCCAAACTGTTCCAGTCTCTGCCTATTACCCAGTTCCAAAGTTGCTTCCACATTTTCGGGTATCTTTTAAGCAATGCCCCACTCTACTGGTACCAGTATACTGTATTAATCCATTTTCATGCTAATGATAAAGACATACCCAAGACTGGGAAGAAAAAGAAGTTTAATTGGACTTACAGTTCCACATGGCTGAGAAGGCCTCAGAATCATGGTAGGAGGCAAAAGGCTCTTCTTACATAGTGGTGGCAAGAGAAAATGAGGCAGAAGCAAAGGCAGAAACCACTGATAAACCCATCGATCTTGTGAGACTTATTCACTATCACTAGAATAGCATGGGAAAGACTGGCCTCCATGATTCCATTACCTCCCCCTGGTCCCTCCCACAACACGTGGGAATTCTGGGAGATACAATTCAAGTTGAGATTTGGTGGGGCACAGCCAAATCACATCAGGTACTCATGGACATAAAGATGGCAACAATAGACATTGGGGACTACTAGAGTGCAGAGGAAGGTAGGAGGGCAAGGGTTGAAAAACTAATTATTGGTAACTATGCTCAGCACCTGGGTGACAGGAATCATACCCCAAACCTCAGTGTCATGCAATATATCCAGGTAACAAACCTGCACATGTGCCCCTGAATCTAAAATAAAAGTTGAAATTATTTTATAAAACAAAAACTAAAGTGGCTTCAATATCATGCAAACAATCAGATTAAAAACATGTAAAATAGACATAATAAGTCCACTGTAGTCACTGATGGTTGGCTTTTAAATCATTCATTCACATGCTAAAGAATAATGAAAGTTGAGCTTACATTCCAAGTTTGGTTTGTTGTAGCCTTGTATCTCATTTCACAGGAAACCTTTTCAATTGTTGTTTGACTGTCCCAATAAATTATGGTCTTGGGCACTGTAGCATTTCTAGTCTCAGCCCTGGAAATGATGGATGCAGAAGGTATCACTAGGGGAAAAAAAAAAAAAGACCTGGCTGTTTAAAACTTGCCTAGAGAGAAACTGTCATCTTTTCATCAATATCTAGACATGTGAAAGCTCAAAGTAAAAAAATAAAATAAAATTCATGATCTAATGAACAATTAATGAACATTTTCTTATTCACTAATTTGTAATGTAGAAGAAAACTGCTGTTAAGGACAATTCTATTCAACCCATTCCCCATTTTAAACAACTGAACTCTAATAGTCCTGTCTTTCCCTGACCTTCCACTCCCTTATAATCCTAACTAATAAAATTCCAGAACCTAGCCTTGTTAACAAAAGAGTACAAAAATGAGATAAAGGAGCTATCTCCTCTTCCCTGCATCTGTTGACGAAGAGATGATATGCATCCAAATTTAGTTCAGATGATCAGATTTGATAAGATGTTAAATTGAGCCAGGTGTGGTGATGTGTGCCTAAACTCCAACTGCTCAAGAGGCTGAGATGGGAGGATCACTTGAGCCCAGGAGTTCAAGGTTGCAGTGAGCCATGATGGTGCAACTGTACTCCACCCTGGACAACAGAATGAGAGTTTGTCTTAAAAAAAGAAAGAAAGAAAGGCTGGGCATGGTGGCTCATGTCTGTAATTCCAGCATTTTAGGAGGCCAAGGTGGGCAGATCACTTAAGGTCAGGAGTTTGAGACCCAGCCTGGCCATCACAGCAAAATGCTGTCTCTACTAAAATTAGAAAAAATTAGCCAGGCGTGATGGTACGTGCCAATCCCAGCTACTCAGGAGGCTGAGGCAGGAGGATCACGTGAACCCAGGAGGCAGAAGTTACAGTGAGCTGAGATCATGCCACTGCACTCCAGCCTGGGTGACAGAGCGAGACTCTGTCAAAAAAGAAGAAAAGAAAGAGAGAAAGAGAGAAACAGAAAGAGAGAGAGAGGGGGAGGGAGGGAAGGAGGAAGGAAGGAAGGAAGGAAGGAAGGAAGGAAGGAAGGAAGGAAGGAAGGAAGGAAGGAAGG